>NC_047114.1:58551359-58851359 GCF_902500255.1 Thalassophryne amazonica | reverse complement strand
ATCAGAAAACTGCTCACCCACACGACGCCACACACACTGTCTGCCATCTGCCCTGGACAGTGTGAACCGGGATTCATCCGTGAAGAGAACACCTCTCCAACGTGCCAAACGCCAGCGAATGCGAGCATTTGCCCACTCAAGTTGGTTACGACGACGAACTGGAGTCAGGTCGAGACCCCGATGAGGACGACGAGCATGCAGATGAGCTTCCCTGAGATGGTTTCTGACAATTTGTGCAGAAATTCTTTGGTTATGCAAACCGATTGTTTCAGCAGCTGTCCGAGTGGCTGGTCTCAGACGATCTTGGAGGTGAACATACTGGATGTGGAGGTCCTGGGCTGGTGTGGTTACACGTGGTCTGCGGTTGTGAGGCTGGTTGGATGTACTGCCAAATTCTCTGAAACGCCTTTGGAGACGGCTTATGGTAGAGAAATGAACATTCAATACACGAGCAACAGCTCTGGTTGACATTCCTGCTGTCAGCATGTCAATTGCACGCTCCCTCAAATGTTGCGACATCTGTGGCATTGTGCTGTGTGATAAAACTGCACCTTTCAGAGTAGCCTATTATTGTGGACAGTCTAAGGCACACGTGTGCACTAATCATGGTGTCTAATCAGCATCTTGGTATTTCACACCTGTGAGGTCGGATGGATTATCTCAGCAAAGGAGAAGTGCTCACTATCACAGATTTAGACTGGTTTGTGAACAATATTTGAGGGAAATGGTGATATTGTGTATGTGGAAAAAGTTTTAGATCTTTGAGTTCATCTCATACAAAATGGGAGCAAAACCAAAAGTGTTGCGTTTATATTTTTGTTGAGTATATATTTTGCCTGTCAAAATAAGCTAACTCCAGGTTAAAAATACTTATCGTTTTATAGTGAGTAGATTTTATACATTACTACGTGCGGATGAACAATTTATACATTTACTTGCCCATCAAAATAAGCGAACTCTGTCATGTATTTTTTTCAGTGCACACGTGCAGTTACGCGACGCACCTCATTTCGGCGACGCACCTCATCTCGACGGCGCACCTCATCTCGACAGAACACCGGCCTACCTGGATGATCCTTTTGATATTGGGGCACAAATTGTGAGGGGCTCTCTTCGCAGGGCGAGGGTTTTTAAAGACCGCCAGAATCCACTGACATACCCGGACGATATTCTCTATGTAAGATATAGAGTCTCAGCCGAGGGAATTCGTTATCTTTGTCAGCTGATCGGGCCAGAAGTCTGTAACATCACCCATCGTACACTGTAAAAAAAGACTGTTGTTTTTACAGGAAAACACTGGCAGCTGTGGTTACCAGGGAATTCCTGTAAAAAATACAGCAGTTAAATGTACAAAAAAGAGAGCTCTTGTTTGTAGATTTAACAGTTCTTTTAATGTGAGTCAGCCGTGGTTCATTCACTGTAAATCCATATACATTGTTGTGAAAGTGTAGGTACACGGACCCACAACAGGGGGCGTAATGAACGGACAATGGAGGAAGGTGAATAACAAGGTTTACTATTGTGAAACGAGCACAATGAATACAACAATCAACAATTTGGGGTCGAATCCGCTGGTGTCGTGTGGGCAGGCTCGAAGGTAGGAGACGTCCGTCTCAGTCGAACCGGAACCACCCAGATCTCCTCTGCCACCGAACCCTGGAAATACTGGAACCGCCAAGTCCCGAAGTCCCAGGTGGCCACTGCCTCCGCTCGTCGGATCCGGTACTGCTGGCGGGAGAGAGCAACAACACAGGCGTGGATGCGACAGCACCCAGTAACGGAGAGGGGAGAAGCCGCCTCCACCTCTAGTCACAATTTGGCAGGCAGGTGAGTACTTATCCAAGCAATTTAGCTTATAGTAATCAGCTGTCCTGAAAAAAGTTTAACAAGTCTTTTGTTAGTCAGAATATAAATGCAGAGAACGTTACCTTAGTCTAAAGGCGATATCTCGGCACTGAGGTGGAGACGCCGTCCTCCTGATATACCTCTGTGCTGAGTGGAACAGCTGGGTCCAGTGATGGGTGACAGCTGTCACCCAGGCTGCTCCCATAAGGCGGCAGCGCCCTCTGGTGCCTGGAGCCCGCACTCCAGGCAGGGCGCCCTCTGGTGGTGGTGGGCCAGCAGTACCTCCTCTTCAGCGGCCCACACAACATACATATTATGTCTGTAATGTTATCTACTGTGCTGCTGTATGTTTTACAGGAATTCCCTGGTAACCACAGCTGCCAGCGTTTTCCTGTACAAAAAAGTCATTTTTTACAGTGTAGCAATGCCCCGACGATCGAGCAGATAATGTGCCTTGTGCCTATTTTGCCAGTGGACAATTTATGTATTCCATCGGTGATGCTGAACATCTGAGCAAGAATACTGTATGTCGTATGATTCACAAGGTAGTACTTGCTCTGTCTAAACTGTTGGATGCATTTGTCGTTTTCCCTGGCCATTTATCCGCAATGCAAATCAAAGAAGGGTTTTATGCAGTTGCGGGTAATTACTAATATCAAAATAAGTCTAATGCATGTCCATTAATTAGGCGAAGTGGGGCTTATCAAGCTATGAATATAAACCTCCCGTTCTGAAGGATGTTTTTATATTTCATCTTCACCTGCTGCCAGGTGCGTTCGGCACTGCTATTGCATCTGAAATATTGACAGGATTAGGAATAGCAATCACACAGTCAATGTAGCCTATTTAGGAAACATTAAATTCACCTAACATTTATTAGTAGGCCTATGCCCACTTCTGAATCGTGTTGCATCTGGGCGTAATTAATGAAAGAAGGTCATTTTTTTACACATATTAGACATTCCACAGGTTAATCATCTGTAACAGATTTGGGGAACAATTGAATTGTACGTACGCATTTACCCGATCAGCAATACGTTGCCAACAAGCCTGTCTTGCTTTATTGGCAGACGATGTGTTCGATTTCCCCCTTAACATTAATTTAAATTCCTCGTAGCTCCGCATAATAATCGTGCATTCTTCTTCGGTAAAGTAAGGTGACCGCGCCATCACTGAAAAATGGTGACGTGTGCTGCAACCTGCCCCTTTTATGTGAACGCGCACAAACTCCAATTAGGTTAACACAGGTTCAACAAATCAACATCTTATTCAGCGTCGTAGTACCGATTAACACCACTTGAGGAAACCAGGTTTTGTCAACCCCGGTTTAAGAGGTTGACCCTGGGTTACATCTGAGTAAGTTAACCCCGCTTCGTAGTACAGGTCCCAGCTCTTTATTTTATCCTGTTTACATCCAGATGACACAAACCATGACAAAAGGCAAGCGTTACATGATGCTAGATGATCTAGAGGACAATCTCCTCATTTTTTGTTTTGTCTTGGTGGGGACCACAGCCCGTGCGGGGTGCAGCGACTGCCGCACCGTCTGGGAAGAAGGCACACCAGCACCGAGTGGCACCGAGGCGGGTGCACAGTCACCTCGATCAATGCTGTCTGCTGTGGGATCAATCTGCTCAGAGGCTGAGAACGATGCTAAAGCTTCTGTGACAGTGAACAGGGAGGCTTTTATGAAGAAAAAAGCAAAACGGAATTTGAAATTATTCAGGTAACGAGACACACTTTGAGATTTTGGGGCTGGATAGCGGCAGGGATTATTTCCATTCTTCTGTTTTAAAGGACATGCCGCACTGAAATCATAACATTTCTGAGTGTTTCCTTTAGCGTCTCTTGGAGGAAAACGTTTCAGCGCCCAATTGAATGCTGCTAACATTAACCCTCTAGGGCCGACGCCGTCGTGTATGACGGCTAAGACCAAGACCAAGCTTTACTAAATTATAAATAACTCTTGAATGATATGAGATAGAAACTTTTTTTTTTTTTGCTGAAAAGTTAACTCCGCTGACCTTCAAGCCAGCCACTGGCTATCTTTGTACTCCTCATAGAAGCTGTGTGATGACGTGCGAAATGTGAGTGTCCGGAATTGCTTCACCGTCACATGGTTTTCCAAAATCCAATCGTAGGGCAGATTTACCTCATGTGCAAAGCCAAAGATCGTGTTCAGGAGTGATATGTTACTAGTTAGCCCGTCTGAATAGCCCCCTGGGTGCGCCAATGAGTACATACTATTAGTACATACTCAGTGTGCCCTGCGTCATTACATACAGCGATCAGTGAAAGCAGGAGCACACGGAGAGCCTCTGATGACAATCTCACGTGCTCAAACAAAGAGTGTGTAACTATCAGGATTGCTCCACTAGTTTGCATGTGAATGTTACTGGATAACTCTATTGCTTTCTCTGCGTAAAGCACTGTTTACCATATCAATGGACAACAAAACGTATAGACCATTTTGTATATATTGTTCAAAATGTGCATTTGTGTTTATTGTTTGAACCTTTTTGTTGTACAGCCTTTCACACAAGACCTCAAATTACCTTTATAAAGTGTCAAAACAGTTGTTTATTATAGTCTGCTGTGTGTTTTGAATAAATGTGTGTGGAAAATTATTTTTCGCTTTATTTTTTCCTATTTTTGACTGTAAACCTGTTGTGTGGGCAGCCGAAGAAGAGGTACTGCTGGCCCACCACCAGAAGGCGCCCTGCCTATTGGCAGGTTTCAGGCTCCAGAGGGCGCACTGGCCAGGAAGGATCCACCAGGTGCACCGTGAGGCTGTCAACAGCTGTCATCCATCACCTCATCATTCAGTCCATAAAAGCCTGGGAGAGACATCATAACTGTGCCGAGTTATCAGCTTACCACACAGGTAAACCGACTCAGCCGTTTTGTGCCGTACGCACATTCATTGTAACTGAAGTCTTTGCAGTTGTGACTTATACTTGCAGCTTGTAGCCGAGTTTGTGGAAGTTGGAGGAGTTGGCGTCTCCACTCCTCACTTCTTACTTACTGAGTATAACCATTGACACTGCATGTTCTCCAGTTTTCCTCTGCACTCTGGGAGTATCTGAATTTAATCCTTCAGGAGGATTTCTGTGAGTTACTGTTTGCTGGGTGTACACACACCCACCTTAACCTGTTTTGTTCCTGGCAGCAGTACCAGGTCTGACAGCCTCGAGCGGTGGCCACCTGGGGAATCAGGACTTGGCGGCTCTGGTGTATTGCAGGCCTCCGTTGGCGGTGGAACTTCGTGGGTTCCGGCTCTTCTCTGGATAGGCGTCTCCTACCCTCGGGTCTGCCCACGCGTCACCGTTTTGGATTGACTGACTAAAAAGCATATTTGATTGTTGTGCACTTTTGCAGAATAAATTGTCATTTATTTGGTATTTCTATTGACCGTTCATTTACGCCCCCTGGCATGGGTCCGTGCATTCACTTTCTCAACAAAATCTTTATTACACTTATAAAACACAACAAAAACATATATATTCTGAAAGCACAGGTTGTCCTGACAAAAAGAGATATAAAACTTGATTGTGGGATGCAGGGAGAGCTGTTAACAGCAATAATAAAACATTTATGCCAGGTGAGTGAACTGTCCAAAAAATGCCCTCGGACCCCAGAGGGTTAAAAACGGAAACACAGATTAATTACTTTACATAAGTGTGATGTCGTGTCATGATGACTCATTTTTTTAAGTGATAACTGTTCATTTTGATGCAGTCACGGTAAAACCAGCCGCTTTCCACTGTGCAAAAATTTAGTGCACGTGTACACTGCGCGAGTGCAGTGTGTGCTGCTCCGTTACAGAGCAGTCTCACGCCTAGACAGACTCTCAAAGTAAAATAAAAACAAACCCTACCAGCTCCACTGAGAAGGAAAAACAAAAACCCTGAACAGTCATCCACTTGTGATTTCCAAAGTCTGGTCCACCAAAAAAAAAAACAGCGTCCGCGTGCACTTTCACAGCGGGGCTAAAATAGTGTCCAGCAGCGTCAACGCATGTTAGAATCCAAAATCCAACAGACTGAAAAAATTAAGAGTTTCGTGAAATGCTGAGAAATGCCAACAAATGCAGAGTAAAATGCAGAGTAATAAGACGTTTTCCAGACTCGGGGAGGAAAGCTGGACCTTTTGTTTTTCTATTTTTATTTTATTTTTTGACAATACAGAGAAGTGTCGAAATCACAAGGAAAAGGTGAGATTTTAACACTCTGAAATGAATGCTCGCAGCCTGGTGACATTGTGCCGTGGGAATTCAAACTCTTTAAACTGAAAATTTTGCAGGGAAATGTGTAAAAAAAGTCTGGAATCTCCCACATTTTAAATTGTCATTCTGTACATTCTTTTTTCTTTCAAACAGGTTTATTGCACATTTGTAACATACAGAGTGTCAATGAAACATAAACATTTTAGATAAATTTAACTAATCAACAATTCAGCACAGAATCAGACCAGAGACAGTACTAAGAATTTCAGTTTTGTCTTTGGGGTTCAGGACACAAGGTCAGATAGGACCCTGAGTGGAATAGCTGCGCGTGGTGATAGTTCCCAACAACACCGCTATACTAAAAATTTCTAATCAGAACATCGAACAGCTTATCAAAACAATGCTATTTACTGCTTTTTATATAGGAATAAAATTATTACTGAGCAGACTTGAGTTGAGCCTTTTACCCTGGCCCTCCATAATACAACTCCAATTCTAATGAAGTTGGGACGTGGTGTAAAAATGTAGATAAACTTTATTTTGTGCAAATATTTGCTCATTTTGAAATGGATGCCTGCAACATATTTCAAAAAAGCTGGGACAGTGGTATGTTTACCACTGTGTTACAACACCTTTCCTTCTAACAACACTCAATAAGCGTTTGGGAACTGAGGACACTAATTGTTGAAGCTTTGTAGGTGGAATTCTTTCCCATTCTTGCTTGATGTAAGACTTCAGCTGTTCAACAGTCCGGGGTCTCCGTTATCATATTTTGTGCTTCATAATGCGCCACACATTTTCAATGGGCAACAGCAGGCAGGCCAGTCTAGTACCTGCACTCTTTTACTATGAAGCCACGCAGTTGTAACATATGCAGACTGTGGCTTGGCACTGTCTTGCTGAAATAATCAGGGACGTCCCTGAAAAAGATGTTGCTTGAATGGCAGCATGTGTTGCTCCAAAACCTGGATGTACCTTTCAGCATTGATGGTGCCATCACAAATGTGTAAGTTGCCCACACAATGGGCACTAACACACCCCCGTCTGATGCAGATGGAAAAGCGCTATATAAATGCAGTCCATTTACCCCCATACCATCCCATCACAGATACTGGCTTTTGAACTTTGCGCTGGTAACAATCTGGATGGTCTTTTTCCTCTTTTGTCCGGAGGACACGACGTACATGATTTCCAAAAACAATCTGAAACATGGACTCATCAGACCACAGCACGCTCTTCCACTTTGCGTCTGTCCATTTCAAATGAGCTCTGGCCCAGAGAAGGCAGCGGGGTTTCTGGATGTTGTTTATGTATGGCTTTCGCTTTGCATGGTAGAGTTTTAACTTGCACTTGTAGATGTAGCAACAAACTGTGTTAACTGACAGTGGTTTTCTGAAGTGTCCCTGAGCCCACGCAATAAGATCCTTTACACAATGATGCTGGTTTTTAATGCAGTGCCGCCTGAGGGCTCGAAGATAATGGACATTCAATGTTGATTTTTGGGCTTGCCGCTTTCGTGTAGAAAGTTCTCCAAATTCGCTGAATCTTCTGATTATATTATGGATTGTAGATGATGGAATCCCTAAATTCCTTGCAACTGAAACATTGAGAAACATTGTTCTTAAACTGTTGGATTATTTTTTCACAGTTGTTCACAAAGTCGTGATCCTTACCTCATCTTTGCTTGTGAACGGATGAACCTTTTGGGGATGCTCCTTTTATACCCAATCATGACACTCACCTGTTTCCAATTAGATGTTCTTTGAGCATTCATCAATTTTCCCAGTCTTTTGTTGCCCTGTCCCAACTGTTTTGAAATGTGTTGCAGGCATCCATTTCAAAATGAGCAAATATTTGCACAAAAACAACAAAGTCTATCAGTTTGAACATTAAATATCTTGTCTTTGTGGTGTATTCAACTGAATACAGGTTGAAGAGGATTTTCAAATCATTGCATTGTGTTTTAATTTACATTTTACACAACATCCCAACTTCATTGGATTTGGGGTTGTATAGTATTTTCTGTTTCCCATTTGGCCCGTTGCAAAAAATAATTGCCCACCCCTGCAGTAGATGGTAATGTTTTTCATACTGTATGTGCAGACAGAAGAATGTGAAGTATAAGGATATAGGTTTCATATCTTATGTAATGTAAATGATAAATGGACTGCATTTATGTAGCGCCTTTCCATCTGCATCAGATGCTCAAAGCAGTTTACACATCAATGCCTCACATTCACCCTGATGTGAGGCATTGATGTGTATTAATACATTGTAATGTATTAAAATGTCAAAAGATAAGAGATAACTTGTGCCATGATAACAAGAATGGTGGACACGGCTAACCTACAATTTAGCTCTGGTAAGCATTATCTGCTAACTAAAACGTAAACTGTCATCAATCCAAACCCATAAGCTGCGAAAACATTTAACTGAAGCTAATGATGCTTTTACTATATGAATTTTAGCTTTGGCTTGCTACCCTAGGCCAAAATATGGCCATCGTGTATTGGGAAGATGATGCATCTGTCCGTTTGTCTGTGCTCAGCATAAGTCCATTCCTATTACTACCAGGGTCTTCAAATTCACAAGGAACATTCTTGGGACACAGACCTTGGACAAGTTCAGTGATGGCTAACCTTGACCTATTTTACTATGCTGTATAGGTCGTCAAAAAAGTTTAGCATGCCAAGCCCAGATGATAAAGCAGTACATATATCATTTAATGAACAACTGAAATTAAACAGTTTCTATTCAACATATTTAGCTTATTCACAGTGTAGAAAAAAAGTGTTAAATGTATAAGAAATATTAAGAAATAAAAAACACGTGAAAGTAATTTTAATAATCTAATTAATGTACTGCAATGTGCTAAATAATGTGCTATTACTCTGATTTGCCCTCCAGCTCCTCCATCTCCTTGAGGTGATGTTTGTTGCCTTTACATGATGTGCCAGTTTTGCTTACTGGATTAGTGTATGCTCCAACAGGAACAAACATATACGGCATTAGTGTTTACAAACTGATTGATTGATAACTTTATTTTTAAAAAAATGTAGCCGACTTAAAGTTAGTGGAACTAAAGTTAGTGGTCGGCTAATGGCTTTAAAAGTTAGGTGAAATGGTAATGCACTTGTGTATGTATCAATAGAAAATGTTAGTATTGTAAGAAAACATAAATATAATGCAATGTTAAAATACCCCCTGCCATAAGAGCATTGTCTTTTTTACAATTTACAGTTGTTTAACTGGTATCACAGTGCAAAGTATATATGTGGTGTGTCCATAAAGTAACGGTCCTTTTTATTTTTTTTAAAAACTATATGGATTTCATTCATATGTTTTTACATCAGACATGCTTGAACCCTCGTGCGCATGCATTCTGCTGGAGGTTTCTTCCTGTTAAAAGGGAGTTTTTCCTTCCCACTGTAGCCAAGTGCTTGCTCACAGGGGGTCGTTTTGACCGTTGGGGTTTTACATAATTATTGTATGGCCTTGCCTTACAACATAAAGCGCCTTGGGGCAACAGTTTGTTAAATTTGGCGCTATAAAAAAAAAAAAAAAGATTGAATTGATTGATGCGTGAGTTTTTCCACGCCTGTCGGTGACGTCATTCGCCTGTGAGCACGCCTTGTGGAAGGAGTGGTCCCGCCCCCTCGTCGGATTTTCATTGTCTGGAAATGGCGGAATGAAAAGGACTTTTTTTCCATCAGAATTTTTTCAGAAGCTGTTAGAGCGCCGATCGACAGGCTCCAACCCTGCTGGAACAACCAGATCATTTCCAACCGCGACGCGCGGAACTCCGCTCCTCTTTCCATGACAAAAACTCCTGTAACAGTGGAATGTGCCGTTCATTTCTAAACTGGACGCTGTCTTGATCCGGTATGTCGTCTGACTAGCACAGGAATTGTGAAAAGACGTGGACATCAGCACTTTTTCGGCACATTAGACAGACGTGCGGAGGAGTTCCGTGCGTCGCGGTGGAGCCGCATGGCGCAAAGCAACGCCGTGATGAAGCCTCACAGGACATGTTGGGGCATGTCCAGCTCATGCTCAATTTCTCGGATAATCACACGACTGAAAAGCAACCGACAACCGTCTGAAATCCACCTGAAAGCCGTCCTGTGAGACCAACACGGAGGTGGTTTTGTGCCGCGTAATGAACGGCTCCGTGGCGCGTCCCTCCGCTTTTCTTTGCATGAAAAAAACTCCTGTAACAGTGGAATGTGCGAAAAAGTGCTGATGTCCACATCTTCTGCCTTTTTGTGAAAGTCAGACGACGTCCCGGATCAACAAAGCCTTCACGTTGGAAATGATCTGGTTGTTCCAGCGGGGTTGGAGCCTGTCGATCGGCGCTCGGAGCGCGGCGCGCTCTCAGCAGTTGTGGGCGGTCTTTAAACTGTCTGGATCACTCCTTAATCTGTGTAATCCCCAGAAAATTGTCCCTGAAAGCCATATTAATTTTCCGAACGGTGTCCACCTGGAGGTCTCTCACAGTTTCTGGAAAAAAACTGATGCAGCAAAGCTCCAAATCTTTCAGACATTTATTCGCAATAAAAAACGACGAGAGGGGTGGACCACTGCTCGCACAAAGCCTGCTCACAGGCGAATGACGCAACCGACAGGCGTGAAAAAACTCACGCATGTGCACGAAGGTTCATGCTTGGCTGATGCAATCACATGTGATTCAAATCCATATGGTTTTTGAAAAAAATAAAAAGGTCCAATACTTTTTGGACAGACCTCGTATATATATATATATATATATATATATATATATATATATATATATATATATATATATATATATATATATATATATAGTCATTTATATTAATTTTTAAGATCGTATTGTTTTACATATAATTTGTACATGTTCAGTAAAGCCCCGCGTTCAATTAATCAATCATTCAATCATAAACAACATTTACAATGCACGCCTTCTGGCTTCTGCAGGAGGCCGTGTGTGTGCACATACATGAGGTTTTGACAAGAGCTGAAGTTAGCCTTGAGTTAGCATTTACGCTGATGTCCATGAAATGTCTTGTAAATTACTCCGGGGTGTTACAAAGGTTACATAAACAGCATTTTCAGTTTTAGAAGTGCCTACTTCTCACTGGCTTTTACATAATATAGGACAAGAGGTTATATTTACACACAAATGAAACAGAGTAATGTCCTCAGAATGTCTTGTAAATCACTTCAGTGGTGTTATCAGGTTCCAAAAACACTGTTTTTAGTTTTAGAAGTGTTCATTTCTGGATAGTTATTACATAATAGATGACAAAGTGGTTATATTTACACACAAATGAAACAGAGTTTGCAGCTAGCCAGACCGGCCTATGACATCACCATGGTAATGTCCGCAATATGTCTTGTAACTCACTTCAGAGGTGTTATCAGGTTCCAAAAACAGTGTTTTTAGTTTTAGAAGTGTTTATTTCTGGCTAGCATTTACATAATAGATGACCAAGAGGTTATGGTTACACACAAATGAAACAGAGTTTGCAGCTAGCTAGACCCACCACTGACGTCAAGCTGCTGCTCTACTCTGATTGACTGTCACCCCCTGCCCCTAAAAAAACTGAACAGAATGAAACAGAATGTGACTTGGTCAAGGTTAGCCATCTCTGAACCTGTCCAAGGTCTGTGTCTCAAGAATGTTCCCTGTGAATTTGAAGACCCTGGCAGTAATAGGAATGGACTCGTGCTGAGCACAGACAGACGGACACAAAGACTTTGCAATACCCGACAGCCATATCTGATAGCCTTGGGTAAAACCATGTGTAACAATAATGCCATTATGACAAGAAACTACTGCATATTAGTGAACTGAGCCACTACAAAGACAATCTTTCTCATTCACACACACAGAGTTCCTGTGTAGTGTGGTTAAAGTGACGTAGAGATGATCTCTTCTGGGAATTACAGCTGCTGATTTCTATTCTGAGGAAACGAGTCAGTTACACCTCAGGCAGACAGACAAGTGGATGACACAATCCACTGCATATCTCTTCTATTTACTGTGTACCCTTACGTCAGCTACTTCAAGCCGCAAACACCAGTTATCTGAGTCCAGTAACCGGCTCCTCCTCTGGTAGCACACCTCTGTTGAAGTAATGCCGTAAGACTGAAGCTCAGAGTTTTATGTAGACACAAATTCTACAGCTCAGCTCTGACTGTACACTCCTGATCAGAATACAAATTAACCCATTTTGTACAGTCAGAATATTTAAAAAAAATGTCCAGTCATGTAACAAGAATAAAATAAAATGCTTTTATATTGTGAAATAAAAATTAGTCATAAATTGAAACGGTTGTTGGCACCTTTTGATGTACACTCAACAAAAATATAAATGCAACACTTTTGGTTTTGCTCCCATTTTGAATGAGATGAACTCAAAGATCTAAAACTTTTTCCACATACACAATATCACCATTTCCCTCAAATATTGTTCACAAACCAGTCTAAATCTGTGATAGTGAGCACTTCTCCTTTGCTGAGATAATCCATCCCACCTCACAGGTGTGCCATATCAAGATGCTGATTAGACACCATGATTAGTGCACAGGTGTGCCTTAGACTGCCCACAATAAAAGGCCTCTGAAAGGTGCAGTTTTATCACACAGCACAATGCCACAGATGTCGCAAGATTTGAGGGAGTGTGCAATTGGCATGCTGACAGCAGGAATGTCAACCAGAGCTGTTGTTCGTGTATTGAATGTTCATTTCTCTACCATAAGCCGTCTCCAAAGTCGTTTCAGAGAATTTGGCAGTACAACCAGCCTCACAACCGCAGACCATGTGTAACCACACCAGCCCAGGACCTCCACATCCAGCATGTTCACTTCCAAGATCGTCTGAGACCAGCCACTCGGACAGCTGCTGAAACAATCGGTTTGCATAACCAAAGAATTTCTGCACAAACTGTCAGAAACCGTCTCAGGGAAGCTCATCTGCATGTTTGTCATCCTCATCAGGGTCTCGACCTGACTCCAGTTCGTCGTCGTAACCGACTTGAGTGGGCAAATGCTCACATTCGTTGGTGTTTGGCACGTTGGAGAGGTATTCTCTTCACGGATGAATCCCGGTTCACACTGTTCAGGGCAGATGGCAGACAGCGTGTGTGGCATCGTGTGGGTGAGCGGTTTTCTGATGTCAATGTTGTGGATCGAGTGGCCCATGGTGGCGGTGGGGTTATGGTATGGGCAGGCGTCTGTTATGGACGAAGAACACAGGTGCATTTTATTGATGGTATTTTGAATGCACAGAGATACCGTGACGAGATCCTGAGGCCCATTGTTGTGCCATACATCCAAGAACATCACCTCATGTTGCAGCAGGATAATGCACGGCCCCATGTTGCAAGGATCTGTACACAATTCTTGGAAGCTGAAAATGTCCCAGTTCTTGCATGGCCAGCATACTCACGGACATGTCATCCATTGAGCATGTTTGGGATGCTCTGGACCGGCGTATACGACAGCGTGTACCAGTTCCTGCCAATATCCAGCAACTTCACACAGCCATTGAAGAGGAGTGGACCAACATTCCACAGGCCACAATTGACAACCTGATCAACTCTATGCGAAGGAGATGTGTTGCACTGCATGAGGCAAATGGTGGTCACACCAGATACTGACTGGTATCCCCCCCCAATAAAACAAAAACTGTACCTTTCAGAGTGGCCTTTTATTGTGGGCAGTCTAAGGCACACCTGTGCACTAATCATGGTGTCTAATCAGCATCTTGATATGGCACACCTGTGAGGTGGGATGGATTATCTCAGCAAAGGAGAAGTGCTCACTATCACAGATTTAGACTGGTTTGTGAACAATATTTGAGGGAAATGGTGATATTGTGTATGTGGAAAAAGTTTTAGATCTTTAAGTTCATCTCATACAAAATGGGAGCAAAACCAAAAGTGTTGCGTTTATATTTTTGTTGAGTGTATTTTATACAGTGATAAAGTGAAAAACATTGAGGTGACCTTTGATCCCATAATGTCCTTTGATTTTACACATTAGAGAAGGACTGCTTTCTTTCACCTCTGTATTATTGCAAAGATTCATCCTAGCCTGTCTATGGCTGACGCAGAGTTCTAGACTGGATTACTGCATTGTCCTATTCTCAGTTTTACCCCAGTCCAGCATTATAGATCTCCAACTGGTTCAAAATGCTGCTGCAAGAACTTTGACTCGGAGCAGAAAGGTTGACCGTATTTTGGCCTCCATTCACTGGCTTCCTGCCTCTGCGAGGTCAGATTTTTGAGGTTTATTATTAACATACAAAATCCTTCATGGACTAGCTTCTCCCTATCTGACTGATCTAATTAAACTTTACATACTGGCCCGTGTTCTGCATTCCCATGACACAGGATTACTGTGTGCCCGTAAGGTTAAAAAGAAGTCAGCAGGCTACAAAGTTTTCTCTTATTTTGCACATTTTCTGTGGAACAGTCTGCCTGTTGAGATAAAACAGTCTGATTCTTTGGAGTCTGTTCAGTGGACAGATTTAAATATGAAATGGTCTTGAATCTAATAAGATCATTATTAAAGGAGTCATATTGTGCAAAATCACCTTCAATATCTCCAAACTACCACAATTCTATGAATGTTTTTACAGACATTCTCCTAATTTAAGATCAATTTACTTCAGAGCTTATTTAACACCTAGTAAATGTTGACAGTACAACTGGCTGCCCAAAATATCTGAATAAATTATTTCTGGTTTGGTATAAATCATCCAGCAGAATGATGAACCATTAGTACAATAGCTTGTGGTAAAATTTTACATTTCAGTAAACCATAGCCCCTGTACAGCCAGAATTCTTTGATAAAATGGTCCTACTACTGAAGTGTCTATTTAAACCTTTTCATTTATGTTCAATACCATTTGGTAAAATCTTAGTTTAGACATTATTCCAGCATCTTTGCAAAGATTCAGTCAGGTGTAGCGTGCAGTGTCTTCTGCAGTGGCAAATGCCAGATTAAAAATGGTTGTTAAGAGTGAATCATCACTGACTCATCTTGAAATGAACATGAATGATACAATCACATGTCAAGTTGTTTATTACAACTAAAAGAAGAGCAAATAAAATCTGTGCAACACAGCAAACTATATATAAAAGTTACATGTCCCATGTGTCTACAGAGGGTCCAGTTCTGGGATGGGGGGGGAAACGGGTCACACGCCCCGGTCACGTATCGCATGGACAAGCTGGCCCCACACTCCAAGGAGTACTTGATGAAACGCAGTTTCCACCCTTCACGGGCATCATCGAGGATCAATTGGATGTGTTGATCCCGCTGGACAAAGTTCAGCTCTTGTGCCACAAGTTCAGCCTCAATCTCACTCAGGACGGTCAGATTCTTCTGTTGGAACATATATATATATATATATATATATATATATATATATATATATATATATATATATATATATATATATATATATATATATATTCAGGAAATGCATGATGTGAGACATTTATTTTTACCAGTGATAACACGTTGCTGTGTGGCGCTAGATGACGATGCAGATGGGATGTTGAAGCTGGTGCTGGTGTCGTGATGGGGCAGGGGAGTTTGGGGAGTCATCCCAGAAAGCAGCGGCTGAACCCTCCTCGCTTATGGAAGTGAATTCTTGAACACAGTACACACAGGACTTTATTACATGCATAGCACAAAATGGCAACATGTAAAAAATAAATATAAAAGATAAAATCACACAGTAATGGCACTAGTGTAGTCAGATGTACCCATTCATTGTTGACATGCTGACTTTATGTGTGTGGCTTTCAGAAACGAATACTTTAAAGCAGACCACGGAATTAGCTAGCCCACTAGTTAGCAATCAACGCTAACTAGCTAGTTCACTGTGTCTGCATACGTGAGACAAAGATGTTCACATGAGTTTAGACTCAAAATATCATTGTTTGTTAAAGTGTGCTCCCCTATGGGACAAGTAACGTTAAACAGTGTTTTCAAGCAGACTATGGAATATAAAGTCACAAAAACACTTACCATGCTTGTCTCCAACAAAGTCGCGGCCATGTTGAGGTCACCCTGCCTCCCGTTGGTCACTGATCGGTGTCTGTATATGGCGTCCATCTGGTCAAACTATTTCCAGCCCTTCTCTGCATTGCTGGAATGTCCGGTGGTACCCATGAGCGCCCAAAAACTGGGAGATCTCCTGAAATATTTTCTCATTTCGGGTTGCACCATCCAGTTCTCTCTGGATTCTCTCCTCCGCTACCAAATAGAAATGTCTGCAGCCCCTTTGACGGACCACAGCGTGATTTTGCGGGAGTAAAAAAACTTGTGTGAAATAAAAAAAAAAAAAGCATGGTAGCTATAACGCTGTTGCGACGATTTAAAAATGGCAGGTTTGATTCTCATGTCGGACGTGGTCGGGCATCATGCTTATGACTCCTCCAGTGACGACACTCTCTGACCAATCACTGACCCGCAGCCTCTTGATGTCACATTTTAGCATCAGGTCAGCTCGCTTGGAACCTTGCCTTAAGTGAGTGCTGGAACAGACTTCTGTCCCCACATGTACATTTACATGTGAGGAAAAACACACACAAAACAACGAACCGTTTACTTTGGCAGAAAGTAAAAAGCGATGATTCTGGAATCTTCCACGCAGCAGCCACCCTTAGCTCGCCTGCCAGGCAGGATGACACACGCTGAGGCAGTTCTGTGTGTGTATGTGTCTGTGTGTGTCATCAAATTGAACCCTCTCATGCTGAGGAGTGAACTGAGAGGTGGCACATATTAGCTGCCATGACCTCATTCAGAGAGACAGAAATGCGAAGAGTTCAAATGAGACAGAGGTGTGTGTGTGTGTGTGTGTGTGTGTGTGTGTGTGTGTGTGTGTGTGTGTGTGTGTGCGCTGTGTGTGTGTGTGTGTGCGGCTGATAATGCGGAGTTATGGGCTGTCATCAAGGAGGCGCTTGACCTCGGACCCTATGTCGTCACGGTCACCGTTGCATGGTAACCTCTCAAGATGCCAGTGGGCTGGCTCAGTGTCTGCTGCTGAGGAGAGCTGCTTCTGCCATCTGTTGTTTATTTTCCCTCCTCTTTTTCTTTCTGCACTTGTTCCTCCTCCCTTCATGTGTCCATTCAGGTACAGAAAGGACAGCACCACATAATGCCACATATGGGCATGAATTCATACACAAACATGAAATGACACGTGTGGTGAGAGTGGCCTCAAAAGAAATGGTGTGCAGACATGCGGTGATTAGGATGGAAATAAGAGACAAACAGGAATGAACACATTACATTAAAGTTCAAACTGTTCAAATGTACAAAAATGAGAAAAAAAAAAGAGAGGAAAAGAAGGCAGATAAAAGGGCAGACAGCAATGTTCTTCTAACAAGCTCTAACTACAATAAGTGTAACAACACTGTCTCAAAGCAACACTACACAGGTGAGCCCCCTTAACCCGCGCGAGATGGAGTCCACAAAATCAGGCCGCGAGTTAGTTTTTGACCATTTGAAGCGTGATTCATTCCTGGATGGTGATGATTTATTCATCTGGAGTGGGTTCGGGATCTTTTTTTTCCTCCTCCGGATGCTGCAGGTCAGCGATGGGGGCTTCTTCAGTGCGGAAGACTCCTCACAATTCAAAGTTTTTGGATACGACTCTAGATCCTGACTGCTGGTTCAGATTGGGAAATTGCCATAATAATATAACAAATGTAACAAATAGGGCTTAACCAGGAATCAATATTTAATATTAAAAGTACACTACAATAATGCACAAAAATCCAAAATTAAAAATGATACAAAAATCAAATGGGGTCACGTTTTTGTTGTGGTTTTTCCAACACTGTTCGGCAGCAATCTGTATCCATTTGATGACTTTTTTTTGTTTGTTTGTTTGTCCAAACTGCATCAAATAAGATTCAATATGTGGCTCATCACACATTTATTTGTCCATCTTGCTTATTTTTGAAATTTAACAGTCCTTATGCTACACACCACGTCCAGAGGACTTCCTGCAAAACTCCACTGATCACTTCTCCATGTTTCTGTGTGCCAGCAAGCCATGTCCATCTGATGATTTCTTTTGTCCATACTGTATTAAATAAGTGTACCTTATGTCTGTTTATGTATCACGCCCTGATGTATCTGTATGAGCCCTGGCAGGCTGACATTGGTGTTTGATCCTGTTTTTGTGTGAATAGTGAATTTGAGGGAACACTGTATAGAGCTTTGAGCATCTGTATCAAATGGAAAAGTGCTATAGAAATGTAGTCTTCTCAATGCAATCGACACGACAGCTGGAGCAGTGAAAGACGTTTTTGTTCTGAAAATTTTCTTTTGAGGTGCCTGTTCATCCTGTGGATGACAGCACATGTACTCTATCTGGACTGATGAGGTCTCAAACCAAATTACCTACAGAAACCTGCTGAGCACTCTCTTTCTCACAATGTGCCACCCTCACAAGTTAGACATAGATGGACTGCGAACCTTTCCACAGAAATCAAAGAAAGATCAACACACCATGCAACATATTATGTTTGGACAAAAATGTATGACTCACAGAAACCATGTTTTCAACATAATGTTGAGCACAGCATGAATTACTGTAAGTCACTGTGTGTCAGACAGTCAACCAAGTACAAACACTGGACCACACGTCACAAAGGATGACTGCACAGTCATTCAGCCTTCCTGTTTCAGTGCTCGGAGACAAACACCTGGTTTGACTGTGTTTGTGTTTTTCAACTGAGGTCACTAGCTGGAAACATATGGAGACAGTAGAACAAACAGCTGCTGTCATGCTTGGTCTAAGGAGACAAATAACAATGTTAATGTAGAAGCTTTTGAAATACATTTTAAGACTCCCTCCTTTGTTTGCCATGTCTTATGCTCTAGTGAAGGTCTGCTTCAGTGGAAACTTACACATGAAGAATTCTGTATTACAGTGAGGAAAAAAGTATTTGAACACCCCTGTGATTTTGCAAGTTCTCCCACTTAAAAATCATGGAGGGGTCTGAAATTTTCATCTTAGGTGCATGTCCACTG
This sequence comes from Thalassophryne amazonica, assembly GCF_902500255.1. Lineage (NCBI taxonomy): Eukaryota > Metazoa > Chordata > Actinopteri > Batrachoidiformes > Batrachoididae > Thalassophryne > Thalassophryne amazonica. Next base: position 58,832,245 of record NC_047114.1, on the reverse strand, counting down.
TGAGAGACATAATCTAAAAAAATCCGGAAATCACAATGTATGATTTTTTTGCTTTGCGCCATGCGGCTCTGCCGCGACGCGCCGAATTCCTCCGCTCCTCTTTCCATGACAAAAACTCCTGTAACAGTGGAATGTGCTGTTCATTTCTAAACTGGACGCTGTGTTTTATCTGGGATGTCCTCTGACTAGCACAGAAATTCCGGAAGACGTGGACATCAGCACTTTTTCGGCACATTGAGACAGACATGCGGGGGAATTCCGTGCGTCGCTGCAGAGCCACATGGCGCAAAGCAACGCCGTGATGAAGCCTCACAGGACATGTTGGGGCATGTCCAGCTCATGCTCAATTTCTCGGATAGTCACACGACTAAAAAGCCACCGACAGCCGTCTGAAATCCATCTCAAAGCCGTCCTGTGAGACCAACACGGAGGTGGTTTTGTCCCGCGCCATGAGCGGCACGGTGGCGCATCCGTCCACTTCTTTTTCCATGAAAAAAACTCTGTAACAGTGGAATGTGCCGAAAAAGTGCTGAAAAAGCCTTATGCCTTTTTTGTGGAAGTCAGACGACGTCCTGGATCAACAAAGCCTTCACGTTGGAAATGATCTGGTTGTTTCAGCGGGGTGTCAGCCTGTCGATCGGCGCTCGGAGTGTGCAGCGCTCTCAGACGCTGTGGGCGGTCTTTAAACCGGCTGGAGCACTCCTTAATCTGTGTAATCCCCATAAAATGGTCCCTGAAAGCCATCTGAATTTTCCGAATGGTGTCCACCTGGAGGTCTCTCACAGTTTCTGGAAAAAATTGATGCAGCAAAGCTCCAAATCGTTCACACATTTATTCGCAATAAAAATCCGACAAGAGGGGTGGACCACTGCTCACACAAAGCCTGCTCACAGGCGAATGACGCAACCGACAGGCGTGAAAAAACTCACGCATGCACACGAAGGTTCTAGCTTAGCTGATGCAATCACACGTGATTCAAATCCATATGGTTTTTGCAAAAAATAAAAAGGTCCGATACTTTTCTAACAGACCTCGTATTTGAACACCTACCAACCAGCAAGAATTCTGGCTCACACAGACCTGTTAATTTTTCTTTAAGAAGCCCTTTTATTCTGCTCTCTTTACCTGTATTAACTGCACCTGTTTGAACCTAAGATGAAAATTTCAGACCCCTCCATGATTTCTAAGTGGGAGAACTTGCAAAATCGCAGGGTGTTCAAATACTTATTTTCCTCACTGTATCTTCATAATTTCACATTAGACAAGTTCACACACAATGTTTTTCCAAAAATGTTCAACCTTTCATGCAGCAACTTGTGTTAGATAACATTCTTTATTGTTTAGGGTCATCCACCGTGTTCCTGATGCAAATTAAGCTATACGTGGACAACAGAGCAGAGTTGGCCTTGAACTGGAGACCTTGGCCCGTATCTGCAAAGCAACTCAAATCCATCTCAAAGAGCTCCTAACTTAGCCCAAAATTTCCTGCCAAGGAATCTTAGTCTAAGAGTGAGCCAGTAGGTGTCTGAGAGCGGATCTAAGCAAGGAGAGAACAGAAACTCCTGTCTTTGTGAGGAGGTGGGGTTAGCTCCGTTGTTAGGTATGAAGTCCTCTAAGAGCTGTGATTGGTTGTCAAGGAAAGGGGAGGAGAAATAAAAAGAACAAATGCGCTCCGAGTTATGAATGGACAGTGAAATCAACCAGTCATATATCCTGAACTGCATTAACACATGTAATAGTGAGGATAACTTCATGTTATGATGATGAAACTCAGCAAAATTAAATAAATTTTAACACAGCTTGAAAATGTTTGAACGTACCTCATTCACATGCCGAATATCTATATATTAAGTGTGTGAGTTTATTTAGTACTTTCATTGTGAGTACATAATATAATTATAAATATGCTAAAAATACATGCATGACACAAGAAAGTGAAAACACTTATTTCCATTGTGGTCCATTTAAAATCAAATGACAAAGTAGATGCAATAATAACAGAAAATAACAATATTAATAATACTGATAATAATAACAGTAATAAAAATAATGATAATATTAACCGTGTGTATATGATAACAAGAATCTAAGCAATTTATAAATACATTAAGACAGTAAATTAACATAAAATAATTACATAGATCAAGCAGATAGTGTGTTGCTGACTCACTGTCATCCTACATACACAGAATATCTCTCCTTCCTCTCTGTCTCTTTTGCCATCTCCTCAGCTTAAGACACTCTTAGGCTTCTTAAAAGTCCTCCTCCCCCCTCTTACCAGTTTGGCGCCTTAAGAGCTTTCTTAAGGCATAAAGTGCTTTGCAGACAACTTTCATCTCATCAAGGGAACATTTTAAGGGCCCCTTCACACATAACACGACTGATGTAGAATGGCGCACGAAGGAGGAGTCAAATGCCACTCGTGAAAAATCCGAGCTGCCTCGTACAGCTGTCGCGACAACCATTCCCACACAAAAGCAGCCGAAAGACAGCAAGTGCAGTGCGAGTGCCCATTCGACTCCTCTCTCAACAGGTGTCAGCCAAATTCTAGGTGTCGCACACGAACATCCAACTCCGCTCGCTGGACAATTAGAAAAGGTGGGGCTAGTCACGCTCCCAGCACGAGAGTAGACAGCAGGCGACCACATTCAGGCTGTCTGCTAAATTTGTCTAACTGGCCCACAAGTGTGCGTTACCAAGCAACACACATGGGTGTGGCTGTGCCAAATGCCTCCCCCCCCCCACACACACACGGCTTGTGGAGTGCATCATCCCCTACCCATCACTATCCCCCCCTCCCACACACACATCATGAATCAATCATTGTCAGCTGTGGCCAAGGGCCATGGAGTCTGGTCGCTGCCCAGCGCAATGCGCTGCTGAAACAGCTGACCGCTGTGCACTGCAACGCAGCTGGTGAACACGCAACGCACATGTGTGGGTGGGTGCTCATGCCCTCATGACATGCTGATAATTATGTACCAACACTATCACATGAGGACTGGCCAGCGTCTGAGCGCGCAGCACGGTGTGGAATTAATGAGCCAGCTGAGCAGGCTGATGTCACTTCCACCACGTAAATTGTAGTTTACATGACAGACATAAAGAGTGGAGATTAAATAACACAAATAAGGGTCAAGGTGTGAACTCATTCATTTGTAACCGCTTTACTCATACACTTTGCTGTGGATGTACGGTGCCACTCAGCTGACTGCCGACTGTCAGCTGGACATGACCGTGCACACATGATGTTACATTACAAACAGACATCAGATAGATGCAGGACAAACAGATAATAATACATACATAAAATAAAAATCACAGAATGAAGGTACCAAGAGTGAGCCTGTTTTTCTGAGAGCTGCCGAGGTCCGAGACAGAGGTGGGTGTGTCTCCCTGCCACCTGAGCTAGTCACACCTGTACTGGCTTGTGGGATATGACCTCGCATAACTACAGTATGAACCGTGGACGTCGGCATGCTGTCCTCACGTGAAAATAAATTAAAACACATACTGCTTCAGCTGACTGCGAAGACTGCAAAGCTGATGAATATCGTGTCATGCAGGAAATCATCTCACAGTATGCCCCCGTGAGGTTCGTGTCACTGTAGGATTTCCCCACATTGCAATAATTTAAACACATATCACATTTGCAGCGGATCACTGCACGCTGGACACGCCATGCCGGCTGATGTGTTCACGACGTGAGAGACCAGCTCTTCATGACATGGGAGCTGGCTTTTCATGAGACGGGAGCTGGCCTGCTCTTCATGAGACAAGCGCATCAGATAATTCATATAAAACATGAAAAAGAGAACATTAATCCATGTCATTTCATTACTTCCTGTGTATGTCTAAGCCACCCTGCTCAGAGTGCCGCTCTCACTGGACCGGCATCTCTGCTAATTTAGCATTGTGGGATAGCTCACCCACAGATTGAGCTCGCCGGACTACTTTCACAAAACTGCTCAGCGTGCCGCTCTCGTTGGAGCGACAACACACAGTATGTGTCTCTACCCAGATAGATCTCTTTCAGTGCAGCTTCTTGTTCTGACTTTAACACAAAGTTAACACCCAAGTCTTTCATCTGTAAATGGTATCTTTCTGAACTCTTCCGCATCAAACTCCATCATGTCAATGTTTACAATGTTCATAAACTTTTAAATTTCTTAAATATTATTATGGCCACTCTTAAAACTTCAGTTCTCTTTATAATTTTATTACTGGTAAATTTTAGAATTAATTTAGATGAGATATACTCACTATCTCATAGGAATATATCACAATTATCTGGGAACTACTTTTTGCGCAGGAATACATCAAGCAAATTGGCCACGGGTGCATACTAACACAGAACCCCCAGAAACTGTGGAAAGTTGTTCGGCCATAATGAGAGCGTCCACTTTAACTTGTCATAAACTAGTGGCGCTCTTGAGAGTGTGTGTCTAAGCGGAGGCTAAATCCACTCTTTATAACAGGAATTAAGTATTATAATTTGTGGTGTTTTATTAATTTACTGCACGCAACCGTCGCTGCGGTATCGTGCACGCCTCTTCGACCGTGCATCCCTTCCGACAGCAGGTGGAATGTTTTGTGGTTCCACATTTCGTTTTTGGTTGCAGATTTTCTTCCGGTTTCTGTGTCTTTCATGTTACGTGTGAAGGGGCCCTAAGCTTTTTCTGGGAATAACGTCGCAAGGAGCTCTTTTTAGACTTAGGCTGCATCATGGATACGGGCCCTTGTGTTTAGGAGGCAATCATGCCAACCACTTGTGTCACTGTGCTGCCAAGCCTTTTTTCACTGCAGCTTCTCCTATGCCATTTGAATGATGTAAAAAAAAATGAATCACATGCAGTTATTTCTTCCTGTTTCCACTGCTAAGGACATCACAGTGTTATGAAAAGTGCTGACATACAACCCCAAACCCACACATATTTATGATCCATCTCTTCAGTCACCCAAAAGATTAAACTAACTACCATCGTCTCCACATCGCTAAGATTCATTCCTACTGAGGGAATCCCTGGGCAGCTGGTGACGCCAGAGTTAGACACAAATGTATTGTCTGGCATCTAACAGAACGTCAAAACACAGACACAAACTTCAGACTGCCACTTTAAATATATCACACAGCTTATGAGTTGAAGTGTTGTGCTCAAATAGACTTATTTACTCCTTGCTGGAGCCATCGTGTGCAATGTCTATTGTAACGTTCTCAGAAACAATCGCTAACAGTAGGCAGAAAACACTGCAACAGGAGTCATCAAGATGACTCTTGTTTCAAGACGGTCTTAATAAAGTAAGTGCAAGTAGCTTAAGATTATTTGTAAAATGCACAAGAACATTTAACACATCCATGTTAATATACAAAATCATCAGACCAGAATGGTGTTTGCATACACTCTTAAAAAGGCAGAAAACCAGCTCATGTTAAAGTTTGATCTGCACCATTTATTGAAAACAGGGTTCCCACCCCTTTTCCGAAATCATTTTCTCTTTTCCCACTGACATTTCAGAACACCAGCTGCTCACAAATGTTAATTTAATGGTTAACCCTAGTTTTATTCTTCCTTTTATAATAATGCAGGGTCGATGACAAAGTATTTCAAGTTAATCACATGTGATGTTCCACCCACTACTGCTAACTATCCAATAAGGTCATCTGCCATGTTTTTGTTAGTCATGCACAACACTGGTGTGTTTTGTTAACTTACAAAAAAAAAAAAAAAAAAAAGAGCTGTCTAACATGTACAGTGTTATGTAAATGTTTGGCCACCCCTGATGATTTCCATGATTTTCCTTTATAAATCACTGGTTGTTTGGATCAGAAATTTCAGTTAAATATATCATATAGCAGATAAACACAGTGATATTTGAGAAGTGAGGTGAAGTTTGTAGAATTTACAGAAACTGTGCAATAATTCTTTAAACAAAATTAGGCAGGTGCATAAATTTGGGCACCCCAACAGAAAAAAATACATCAGTATTTAGTAGATCCTCCTTTTGCAGAAATAACAGCCACTAAATGCTTCCTATAGCTTCCAATGAGAGTCTGGATTCTGAAGGTATGTTGGACCATTCTTCCTTACAAAACATCTCCAGTTCAGTCAGGTTTATTGATTTCCGAGCATGGACATCCCGCTTAAAAATCACACCACAGATTTTCAATAACATTCAGGTCTGGGATGGTCATTCCAGAATGCTGTACTTGTTCCTCTGCATGAATGCCTTCGTAAATTTTGAGCAGTGTTTTGGGTCATTGTCATGTTGAAAGATCCAGCCCTGGTGCAACTTCGACTTTGTCACTGCTTCTTGAACATTGTTCTCAAGAATCTGCTGATATTGACTGGAATCCATGTGACCCTCAATTTTAACAAGATTCCCAGTACCTGCACTGGCCACACAGCCCCACAGCATGATGGAACCACTTCCAAATTTTACTGTAGGTAGCAAGTGTTTTTCTTGAAATGCTGTGTTCTTTTTCAGCCATGCATGCCGCCCTTTTTTATGTCCAAATAACTCAATTTTAGTTTCATCAGTCCACAGCACCTTATTCCAAAATGAAGCTGGCTAGTCCAAATGTGCTTTAGCATACCTCAAGCGACTCTGTTTGTGGCGTGTACGCAGAAAACGCTTCCTCTGCATTACAGCATCATACGCAGAAAACGCTTCCTCTGCATTACAGCATCATACAGCATCTCCTTGTGCAAACTGTGCTGTATAGTTGAACGATGAACAGAGACACTATCTGCAGCAAGATCATGTTGTAGGTCTTTGGAGCAGGTCTGTGGGTTAACTATGACTGTTCTCACCATCCTTCGCTTCATCTTATCTGAGATTTTTCTTGGCCTGCCACTTCAGGCCTTAACTAGTACTGTGCCTGTGGTCTTCCATTTACTCACTATGTTCCTAACAGTGGAAACTGACAGCGGAAATCTCTGAAATAGCTTTTTGTATCCTTCCCCTAAACCATGATGTTGAACAATCTTTGTTTTCAGGTCATTTGAGAGGTGTTGCCACTCATTAGAAGAGATGCAAAGAGGAGAAACATTTGTAAATGGCCACCTTAAATACCCTTTCTCATGATTGGATTCACATGTGTAAGGAGGTCAAGGGTCAATGAGCTTACCAAACCAATTCTGTGTTCCAATAATTAGTGTTAAATGTATTCAAATCAATAAAATAACAAGGGTGCCCAAATTTATGCAGCTGCCTAATTTTGTTAAAATAATTACTGCACACTTTCTGTAAATACTAGAAACTTCATTTCACTTCTCAAATATCAGTGTGTTTGTCTGCTATATGATATATTTAAGTGAAATTTCTGATCTAGACAACCAATGATTTATAAAAGAAAATCATGAAAACTGTCAGGGGTGCCCAAATATTATATATATATATATATATATATATATATATATATATATATATATATATATATATATATATATATATATATATATATATATATATAATATAATGCAGAGATTATTCTCTGATCACCGGAATTTGTGTAACACTTGCGTTTTGTCATGGTTTGTGTCATCTGGATGTGAACAGGATAAAATAAACAGCTGAAGTTGTTTTGTGAAATTTCCCCGCAAAAAATGGGTTTGCCTGCAGTCAGATTCCCACCAAGTCTATAGCAGAGCTGTGAGAGCAGTATAGGAATAATTTATTGTATGGAAATAACGGAATCTGATTTTTGACTGAAATCAGTCATATGACTGAAGACTAGCACCCATGCCTATGTAACCAAAAAACTGTAGTTTATGGACTATAGAGCGCACCTGTATATTAGCCGCACCCACCAATTTTAAAAAGAAAAAAAAAATGTACATAAATAGGCTGCACTTTTCTATAAGACGCGGGTCTCCACGTTGTAACATGACGTATTTACACAGAAAGATGTTAGAAAGATTTTTTTTAACTTTTAATTCAATACGTACCGTAAATGCTTTTTTCCCTTAAGTGTTACACGTAAATATTGATGCACACATCATCCAGCGCGCACGCACGGTGTCTCTGCTTCACACGGAGAACTGAGTAAATTGAACTTTTTCTTGAGATTTCATCGGGTGCAGCCAGGATCAGATGGAGTCTGTGGCAAATGAGATGTTAATGAGGCACTGTGACTTTTCTGACTTGTTGCGCCAAGACAGAGAACCGGTTTGGAAGGGTGGGGGGAGAAGGCTCCACTCCGCTAACTAATCTGATGGCAAAACTCTGGTGCAAAGTGCCGGAGAGGGACTTTTCTTCACTAAAACAAACAGGTAAGACCTTATTTTTACACTGTGTGTGAATTTACACCACGGGAGGAGCGCAGCTTTCAGAAAATCAATTGACAGCATCAACTGACGTATTTGATGTATGAAAAAGCCTGTAAAAATCCATAAATTAGCCGCATCATTGTAAAAGCAGCAGTGCTCAAAGCGTGTGAAAAAAGTAGCAGTTTATAGTCTGGAAATTATGGTAGTTACATGGAGACTAAGGTGACAAATATGTTACGAGCAATCTTTAAATAGTGTTCTGACATATCACTACCATTTACCATCTTTGTGGGTTACCCCGTTAACTCTGACCTTCTGTGGATTGACATGCAGTACTGATTCATCTGTGTAATTATTCTCAGCTTTTCCACCAACTTAATTTTCCTTCCCTGTTCTGTTTACATTATTTCTGTGTGTCTGTGTCTCTCGCTCTGTCTGAGACTGCAGCACAACTGACACATCATCAGTTGCTACAAATGACCTCAGTCCTCAGTGTCAAACCATGTGACAATCAATGTGATCTCAGCACACAAAAAGCATGTTGTACAAGACACTATACACAAACAAGTTCACATACTGCTGCCCACTGTACAGCACACACATCCTCAGGCACACTCTTTACACCCTCTTTACACATAACTTTTGTACATCAGCTAATGGTTCCTGAAATTTCCCACATACAGTACATCACTTTTATGTACTCAAGCTCCAGACAGACAGTCAGACGAGTGGCGTCCCTCCCGTTCTTTCTTCATAGTCTGAGCTCTTTACAAAGTCTATAGTCATCATGTCCAAAATGAATCATATTCCTCATCGACTCACTAATTCACTGGAAAGAAAATTCCCCCCCAAAACTCCCTTGCTGTTAATTTTTTTCTAAAGCTGATCAGGCACCCTTGCACCATGGGTGTGTGTGTCTGTCTATCTGTCTGTGAAGGTATTTATTTGTAGCATGTGATGTTTAAAAAAACTTTATTTAAAGTGAAACTTGGAACACAAGCTCTTCTCACTAAGATCTCGAACAAGTTCAATGCTGGGCAATCTAGGTCTTCATGGATTGCGAACACACCTGCTACTGTAGATTATACCTGATTAAAAACCGGCTTTCAATTTCATGTACAGTCATCATGGAAGGTCATGGTCTATAACTGTAACAACTGGAATGAAGATCACTCTTGCCCATAAATGTGATCTCGCACATGGTTTGATGATGTAATGCACCAGTCTGGGGCTCAAATGATGTGTCAATGTAATCCACTATCGACTACGAAAACATGACGATTTGTGTGGAATGCATCAATGCAATACTCATTTTATACTCATTTCTAATGATGATGGCTACTGCTTCCAAGCATGCTGAAAGGGAAACTGCATCCCAAAAGCCACAATCAAGGATGATTGTTCAAAGTGTGGGAAGAGAGACCAAATAAAATGGTGTTCTAGCATGGTTAGTAAAACAGAAATGGCCTACCAGAGTAGCACAGTGGCTATGCACAAATATCTTAAAAAATCCATTCTTGGACTCTCTGACCTCAAAATAACAAGACAGTAGTATAAGTGTTATTACGGTGGATTTTCTATGTTTCAGGTTGGTATCAGTGCCTCTGAGTCATCGGTGCATCCTTATATGCTGTGTTTCTCAAAAATTAAACACACCAGAGTAGCTGCTAATGGCTAGTATGGTAACACCACTTTCCATTGCATTTCTTAGTTCTTAGCAGATGTTTTTGTGTGTTTGAAGAACTGTAAAACAATTACGTAGATTTCCATTAACGTTATGTTGTAATTTAGTGTAAACTTCCATTTACAGATAAACAATATAACTGCATTTTTGGTCACAATCTGCACATGCCACTGAAGTAACTTACACTCAACACCACAGTAGTTATCGTAATAGCATGATATAGTAAAGAAAAATTTCTTAATGAGGTCTACACTGCACAAATCTCAACTTCTGTGATAATACTTGTGTACAATGTTTTAAGTGCGTGATCCCCTAAAATCTTCTTGTACTAGGTTGTGTTGAATTTATGTTGGACATGTGGACATTCTCTAATGATGCCTTAAAATTATTTTTGTGCTGTTGATGTTGGGTGGAGTTGGAGGTAGATGGATATTTGTATTGCTGATTGATGCCTTTTAACTGTTGGCACTTTTTGTTGGGAAATTTCTATTTGTAAAATAAATGGTTAGGAGAAAATGTTTGGGTAAAAATCTGAAAGACTAATGGTAAAAGTTATGGTTATTATTTATTGGCAGTCTAATCAGTAGGGCTGCCACGGTACACAGAAGTCATGGTTTGGTTTACACCTTAGTTTAGACATCACATTTCAGTACGAGTTCGGTTTTTGGAAATTCTTCAAATCTTTATTGAAAATACACTTTTATTCATGTGGATGAAACATTTTGGTGCTAGAAATTGGTTTACCAAAGTGAACAGATGATTTCTGTCTTCATGTCTGCATAGGTAAGAAATAATGTTTAACAGGTCAAAAACACATTAATATTGGAAGGCCATAGTGTTCCACTGCCAGCAAAGAAAGATTTGCTGACAGCTGGGAAAGACTCTTTTTTTGGACACATAAGACTGACAGGCCAATTATGAGTTTGGGCAGTGTCTGGGGTGATATCTCTCCACCTTACTTGGGTTTGTTCCCCAGTAGCTATGTCCCTTGATGACTTAGTGGAGGGTGCCCTGTGAGCCTGTACATTGTACCACATCTGGATCTGCAAGTGTGGTGTAGGGCTGCTGAAGCTGGCGGGTGAGCTGAGATGGTACTATTCTGGGCCCCACTGCACTGCGAAATGTATCTGAAGATTACGTTTTACTTAAATTAGAGTCACAGAGCAGGTTTGAGAGTGTGCACTGATGTTGTGTGTTACCGCATTCACCACCTCATGGAAGTACTCAGAGTACAGACATGTAACCATCCAGACAAACCTGTGGTCCATCATTACCTCCTGTAAGTAATCGTCTATGCGCTGCAGGCAGATGTTACATCAAATCAAATCAAATCAAATCAATTTTATTTATATAGCACCAAATCACCACAAACAGTTGCCCCAAGGCGCTTTATATTGTAAGGCAAAGCCATACAATAATTACGGAAAAACCCCAACGGTCAAAACGACCCCCTGTGAGCAAGCACTTGGCGACAGTGGGAAGGAAAAACTCCCTTTTAACAGGAGGAAACCTCCAGCAGAACCAGGCTCAGGGAGGGGCAGTCTTCTGCTGGGACTGGTTGGGGCTGAGGGAGAGAACCAGGAAAAAGACATGCTGTGGAGGGCAGCAGAGATCAATCACTAATGATTAAATGCAGAGTGGTGCATACAGAGCAAAAAGAGAAAGATACACTCAGTGCATCATGAGAACCACCCAGCAGTCTAAGTCTATAGCAGCATAACTAAGGGATGGTTCAGGGTCACCTGATCCAGCCCTAACTATAAGCTTTAGCAAAAAGGAAAGTTTTAAGCCTAATCTTAAAAGTAGAGAGGGTGTCTGTCTCCCTGATCCGAATTGGGAGCTGGTTCCAGAGGAGAGGAGCCTGAAAGCTGAAGGCTCTGCCTCCCATTCTACTCTTACAAACCCTAGGAACTACAAGTAAGCCTGCAGTCTGAGAGCCTACATGTGCGCTTGCTTGGCCTTTTCCACTCTCTGGGGGCCTTACTCATAAAGCACATGCATGCTGGTTCATGTTCAGGAAGGCACACCACATGGGTGCAGTGTCATAGATGACACTCCCTCACAAAGCATGTAATATGTCCCCTCTGGGTCTCCCTAAGTAACTGCTTATTTGGCAAGCAGTCATTCCAGCAGTACCAAAGGAGTATTCAGAGAGAATTACTACAAAAGGCATCAATCATCAACTTAGCTCAACCAGTTAGCATCTACAGCACATCTCTCAACTGTACCAGGATGATACAATAATTGGTAACCACTGCAAAGTAAATTCCATTCTTCTTTGACAGCATAAATTTCAGAAATAGGTATTTTAAAAGGTAAGTAAATACATACATAATTTACTTATGTCTGTACTACATTAAAGTGGATATGACACCTAAAAAATTAGGTAAAACTGATAGAAATATCAAAATATACATACAGTATAGTAAGTTGAAAGTGGTTTTAATTATTAGCACTGAGAAATAAAGTGTGTACAGTTTCTCAAAAGTGTGTTTCTTGGAAAGCGCGCTGGTAGCATTCCATCGGCAGTCACGTGATGCCGTGACGTCACAGAATGTAGAGTCCCATCTTTGTCTGTTAGATTAACAACAGGAACAGATGGACCTCAGAATGGACAGTGACGAGATCAAGAACTTTTCTGACTAATCTTCAAGTGTGGATTATTTCTGACTCGGATCCTGAGGATGGCGCAGCAGTGATTAGACCCTACAGATTGGAGCTGTATCTTTCAGACGAACATTCAAACAGGAGCATTCTGGCAGTGAAAATAATGCCGACGGGGTGGAGCCAAAGCAGAGGCAAGAGACGTGCCAATTCCGATGGATTCTGAAAGGCTGCAGAATATGGAATGGTAAAGTAGGCTTTGATTTTTGTGACTGCTGTTTATAACACTCTAATTACTGTATAGCATTTTCGATTTGAGCGTCTGTTTACTGCCTTTGTTATTGTTCCGGAGCTGTGACAGTGTAGCTATTACTTGTGGACCACCATCATTACCTTCGGGTTTTTGCCGTTTTCGAGTGCCTGGCATTCCATTCATCCGTGTTTAGTTACGTTATTTTCACAAAAGAATAGGAAATAAACGGCGAAGGTTTCGAAAAAGATCGCGGAAAACAACACTGAACATGCCGCCGCCGTGTTTACATGCTGCAGTCGTGTTTACTACGTAAGTTCCTTGACCCTTTCAAGATTATTGTGAACATATTATTTGGGGTTGACATTTTATGTGTTCCTGTGAGCAGTGCGAGAACATGGAGACGGTAGAGGAAAGTGTCTGCTGTTGGGAGCAAATGCGTGTGTGCGAGCAGAGCAAGCGGCAGCCGGACATTTCGTGCATCACACAACACCACGGCTTTCGATCAATCTGCCTGGACTTGAAAAGGCTAAAACCTTTCGCCCTTGTGTTTGTGCAATATGCTGTGACACACTGATCAGGCATATCCACAAACAAGTCCCTGAGAGCTGTGTTTAATCAAAGTTTCTGCCGCTAAAAAAAGTGTAAACAATGGGCACCAGGCGCGCGAGCCGATACAGTCTACATGTAGTGACGTATTTTAGGCTTGGTGCTCAGTGGGAAGCTGGTCACGGGGCGTGCACATTTTTCAGTGGCGGGACATTCAAATGTTATATATAATGGGAGAACTGCGTCCATTTTCCCAAAACGCTTAGGTTCACCGAATTATATAACCTTTGTTACATGTAATAAGACTATGTTGTCTTTAAGTGTCATATCCACTTTAAAGGAACGTTGAAAAAAATCTTTGTAATTTGAGTAAACTGACCCATTCAAAGTAAAATACAGTGTAAAATATGCATGAACGTACACACAACTGCACGCACATATGCAAGCAAATACACAAAGACACATACAAGAATCCAATATGCTCTTAACTCATAATTTATGTCAAGCTTGCAGTAACACCAACAGTAACTGAGCATTACTTTACAGATGCCTCCACAAAACCGATTCATTTCTCTCACGCACACAGTGAAGGCCTTGGCAATGTCATCCTTAATGGTCTCTGGGGGTAGCAGTAGATGCAGGTGGCAGATTGACAGCTCCAGCATAGCGTTAATAAAACTGAATCAAAGTCTGCCTGAATATGACGCATTGCTGCTGCCGTACTCATTTAACATCCGTCCCGTAATGAAACCTGTCACACCCACACATGCCATACACAACATCACAGATGTTATTATTGCCCCCTCTGCAATGGTTGCAGGGCTTTGAAACAGCATTTTGACGGCTAACATCTACTGAAACCTCTGCAAACAAAATAGTCTGTACAACCCCATTTCCAATGAAGTTGGGATGTTGTGTGAAATGTAAAAAAAAAAAAAAAACAGAATACAATGATTTTCAAATCCTCTTCAACCTATAATTCAATTGAATACACCACAAAAACAATTATTTAATGTTCAAACTGATAAACTTTATTGTTTTTGTGCAAATATTTGTGTTGGGAAGGTGTCGTAGCACGGACCCACAACAGGGGGCGCAAATGAACGGACAATGAGTAAGCCAAAAGGTAACAATTTAATGTTGTGATATTACACAACGAAACGTGTCTTAATCTCACAGTCAATAAACACCAGGTGAAGTGTGGGCAGGCTCGAAGATAGAAGACGCCCGACGAGAGAGAAGCCGCGTCCCACACGGCTTCCACCACCAACGGCCTGAAGAACACCGGAGCCGCCAAGTCCCGAGTCCCCAGGTGGCCTCTGTCTTCGACTGTCGACCCTGGTACTGCTGGCAGAAAGCAGAAATATGATGTGTGAGTGTGAGTCTGCACACTCAGTAATATATAGTCCAGATACCGTTAGGAGGGAGCACCTCCACCTCCAAATCACACACACTCGTGCAGCTCCTGTTTGTCCCTCTTCTGGGTCTTCACAGGATTACGGCTGCAATCAGACGTAAGTCACAGTTTAAATTCAGCAGAGAAATTACTTTGGTTCTGGTAGTCGATTTCTCGGCGGGGAGGTGGAGTTGCAGTCCGGCTTATATAGTAGTGTAGATGAGTGACAGCTGGAGTGATGAGTGACAGCTGTCACTTCCTCTGGGTCTGGCGCCCTCTCGTGCTTGGAGCCCGCACTCCAAGCAGGGCGCCCTCTGGTGGTAGTGGGCCAGCAGTACCTCCTCTTCAGCGGCCCACACAACAGGACCCCCCCCTCAACGGGCGCCTCCTGGCGCCCAACCGGGCTTGTCCGGGTGTCGTCTGTAGAAATCGGCCAGGAGGGCCGGGTCCAGGATGAAGCTCCTCTTCACCCAGGAGCGTTCCTCAGGACCATACCCCTCCCAGTCCACCAGATATTGGAACCCCCGGCCCTTACGACGGACGTCCAGGAGCCTGCGGACCGTCCAAGCAGGCTCCCCGTCGATGAGCCGGGCAGGAGGCGGCGTAGGTCCAGGTGCACAGAGGGGCGAGGTGTGGTGTGGCTTGATACGGGACACGTGGAAGACAGGGTGGATCCGCAGTGAAGCCGGGAGTCGGAGCTTCACTGCGGCCGGGTTGATGATCTTGAGGATGGGGAATGGTCCGATGTACCTGTCCTTTAATTTGGGTGAGTCCACACAGAGGGGGATGTCCTTTGTTGACAGCCACACCTCCTGCCCGGGCTGGTATGTGGGGGCCGGGGAACGTCGGCGGTCCGCATGGGTCTTGGCCCTCGTCCGGGCCTTTAACAGGGCAGAGCGGGCAGTCCGCCACACCCGGCGGCACCTCCTGAGGTGGGCCTGGACCGAGGGCACACCGACCTCTCCCTCCACCAGCGGGAACAATGGGGGCTGGAACCCCAAACATGCCTCAAAAGGGGAGAGGCCGGTAGCAGACGAGACTTGGCTGTTATGGGCATACTCGATCCAGGCCAGATGGTGACTCCAGGCTGCCGGGTGCGCGGAGGTGACGCAGCGAAGGGCCTGTTCCAACTCCTGGTTAGCCCGCTCTGCCTGGCCGTTGGTCTGGGGGTGGTACCCGGACGAGAGACTCACGGTGGCCCCCAGCTCCTTACAGAAACTCTTCCACACCTGCGAAGAGAACTGGGGACCACGATCTGATACAATGTCCGATGGTATCCCATGCAGCCGCATGACGTGGTGGACCAGGAGGTCTGCCGTCTCCTGGGCTGTCGGGAGCTTCGGGAGGGCCACGAAGTGGGCCGCCTTGGAGAACCGGTCCACTATCGTGAGAATAACGGTGTTGCCCTGGGACGGCGGGAGGCCCGTGATGAAGTCCAGGGGCGATGAGGCACTGGCAGGGGTTGGAGGAGTCCCGTCGTCCTCCGATGGTCTGCCTTGCCCCTGGCGCAGATGGTACAGGCCTGGACGTAGTCCCGGACGTCGGTTTCCAGGGACGCCCACCAGAAGCGCTGCTGGACTACTGCCACGGTCCTACGCACTCCGGGATGACAGGAGAGCTTGGACCCGTGACAGAAGTCCAATACGGCAGCTCTTGCCTCTGGTGGGATGTACAGTTTGTTCTTGGGGCCAGTCCCCGGGTCCGGGCTCCTTGTCAGGGCCTCCCGGACGGTCTCCTCCACATCCCAGGTGAGGGTGGCCACGACAGTGGACTCGGGGATGATGGTCTCGGTGGGGGTCGACAGCCCCGCTTTGGCTTCTTCTTCGTGCACCCGGGACAATGCATCTGGTTTTTGGTTCTTGGTCCCGGGGCGATACGTGATCTGGAAGTCAAAGCGCCCGAAGAACAGAGACCAGCGGGCTTGCCTGGGGTTCAGCCGCTTGGCGGTCCGGATGTACTCCAGGTTCCGATGGTCCGTGAAAACCGTGAAGGGCAACGATGCCCCCTCCAGCAGGTGTCTCCACTCTTCAAGAGCCTCCTTCACCGCAAGAAGTTCCCGATTGCCGACGTCATAGTTCCGTTCAGCTGGGGTCAACCTGCGGGAATAAAAGGCACAAGGATGGAGGACTTTATCAGCCTCCACGCTCTAGGACAGCACGGCTCCTATCCCTGAGTCAGAGGCGTCCACCTCTACTATGTACTGGCGATCAGGATCAGGCTGCACCAGAACTGGTGCAGTCGAGAACCGGCGTTTCAACTCCTGGAACGCGGCTTCGCACCGATCCGACCAGGCGAAGGGGACCTTGGTGGAGGTCAGGGCAGTCAGGGGGCTAACTACCTGACTGTAACCTTTAATGAACCTCCTGTAGAAATTTGCAAAGCCTAGGAACTGCTGTAGTTTCCTGCGGCTTGTTGGTTGGGGCCAATCTCTCACCGCCGCAACCTTAGCCGGATCAGGGGCGACGGAGTTGGAGGAGATGATGAACCCCAGGAAGGACAAAGAAGTGCGGTGGAACTCGCACTTCTCGCCCTTCACAAACAGCCGGTTCTCCAACAACCGCTGTAGGACCTGACGTACATGCTGGACATGGGTCTCAGGGTCCGGGGAAAAGATGAGTATATCGTCCAGATATACGAAGACGAACCGATGCAGGAAGTCCCGCAAGACGTCATTTACCAAAGCTTGGAACGTCGCGGGGGCGTTAGTGAGGCCGAACGGCATGACCAGGTACTCAAAATGACCTAACGGGGTGTTGAATGCCGTCTTCCATTCGTCTCCCTTCCGGATCCGAACCAGGTGGTACGCGTTTCTAAGATCCAATTTTGTGAAAATTTGGGCTCCATGCAGGGGCGTGAACACTGAATCTAACAGAGGTAACGGGTATCGGTTGCGAACCGTGATCTCGTTCAGCCCTCTGTAATCAATGCATGGACGGAGTCCACCGTCTTTCTTGCCCACAAAAAAGAAACCAGCACCCATCGGGGAGGTGGAGTTCCGGATCAGACCGGCAGCTAAGGAGTCCCGGATGTAGGTCTCCATTGATTCGCGTTCCGGACGTGAGAGGTTGTACAGCCTGCTGGACGGGTACTCAGCGCCCGGGACCAAATCGATGGCACAATCATACGGTCGGTGCGGGGGAAGAGTGAGTGCCAGATCTTTGCTGAAAACGTCAGCAAGATCGTGGTACTCCTTTGGCACCGCCGATAGATTGGGGGGAACTTTGACCTCCTCATTAGCCGTAGTGCCGGGAGGAACCGAGGATCCTAAGCACTCCCGGTGGCAGGTTTCGCTCCACTGCGTCACAACCCCAGACGGCCAATCAATCCGGGGATTGTGCTTCACCATCCATGGAAAGCCCAAAATCACTCGGGAGGTAGAAGGTGTTACATGGAACACTATCTCCTCCCTGTGATTCCCAGACACAACCAAAGTCACTGGTTGTGTCTGATGTGTGATTAATGGAAGCAGGGTGCCATCTAGTGCTCGCACCTGCAATGGTGCCGGCAGAGCCACCAGAGGGAGCCCTACTTCCTTTACCCATCTGCTGTCCAGCAGATTCCCTTCAGACCCTGTGTCTATCAGTGCTGGGGCATGAAGGGTTAAATCCCCACAAAGGATTGTTACTGGGATTCGTGCAGATTTGCGGGGTTTTCCCGCGTGCGTGTTATGACCCACCCTTAGCCCAGTTTCTAAGGACGGGCGTTGTTGTTTGACCGTTTTAGGGCAGTCCTTCTGCATGTGCTCGCAAGAGCCGCAGACGAAACACTCCCCGTGGGCCAGCCTCCTTTGTCTGATGTTTGACTTTAATTTGGCCCTACTCGTGTCCCTAGCCTCCTCAGCAGGGGGAGCTGTAGCCACACGGAGCTCTCTGGCAGTGAAGCGTGGGGACGACGTCACCTTGTCGGAACCGGAAGGGGGAGGGAGGACTAGTGCCCGGTCATGCCTCCCGGCCTGCTCCCGACGATGCTCGCTTAAACGGTTGTCTAAACGTATAACCAAATCGATCAGCCCGTCAAATTCCCGCGGTTCCTCCTTGGCCAGTAGGTGCTCCTTGAGGACCGGAGACAGTCCATTTACAAAGGCGGCGCGGAGCGCAACGTTATTCCAGCCGGACCTCGCTGCCGCGATGCGGAAGCCGACTGCATACTCGGCTGCGCTACGGCGCCCCTGTCTCATCGACAGCAGCACGTTCGAAGTGGTCTCGCCTCTGTTGGGATGATCAAACACTTGTTTGAATTCCCGTACAAACCCAGCATAAGACGTTAGGAGCCGTGAATTCTGCTCCCAAAGCGCCGTAGCCCATGCGCGTGCCTCTCCTCGAAGCAAATTAATAACATAAGCCACCCGGCTAGTGTCTGATGCGTACATGACGGGGCGCTGTGAAAAGACGAGCGAACACTGCATGAGGAAGTCCGCGCACGTCTCGACACAGCCCCCGTACGGTTCCGGAGGGCTTATGTATGCTTCAGGGGACGGTGGGGGGGTTCGTTGAACGACCAGTGGAACGTCTAATACGGGCCCAGGACCAGCCAGAGGAGTGGCTGCAGCAGCGCCCTGATCGCGCGCTTCCACCCTGGCGGTGAGAGCCTCCACCCTCCGATTAAGGAGGACACTCTGCTCGGTCACTAATTCTAACCGGGCCTTGAAGGCGGTTAAGATCTGCTGCAGCTCACTCAACCCGCCTCCCGCTGACGCCTGCGCTCCTGGCTCTTCCATTGGCCGTTCAAGCTGGAGTTGACGCCCCTCGGAGTCCATGATGTTGGCCGAGAAATCCTGTTGGGAAGGTGTCGTAGCACGGACCCACAACAGGGGGCGCAAATGAACGGACAATGAGTAAGCCAAAAGGTAACAATTTAATGTTGTGATATTACACAACGAAACGTGTCTTAATCTCACAGTCAATAAACACCAGGTGAAGTGTGGGCAGGCTCGAAGATAGAAGACGCCCGACGAGAGAGAAGCCGCGTCCCACACGGCTTCCACCACCAACGGCCTGAAGAACACCGGAGCCGCCAAGTCCCGAGTCCCCAGGTGGCCTCTGTCTTCGACTGTCGACCCTGGTACTGCTGGCAGAAAGCAGAAATATGATGTGTGAGTGTGAGTCCGCACACTCAGTAATATATAGTCCAGATACCGTTAGGAGGGAGCACCTCCACCTCCAAATCACACACACTCGTGCAGCTCCTGTTTGTCCCTCTTCTGGGTCTTCACAGGATTACGGCTGCAATCAGACGTAAGTCACAGTTTAAATTCAGCAGAGAAATTACCTTGGTTCTGGTAGTCGATTTCTCGGCGGGGAGGTGGAGTTGCAGTCCGGCTTATATAGTAGTGTAGATGAGTGACAGCTGGAGTGATGAGTGACAGCTGTCACTTCCTCTGGGTCTGGCGCCCTCTCGTGCTTGGAGCCCGCACTCCAAGCAGGGCGCCCTCTGGTGGTAGTGGGCCAGCAGTACCTCCTCTTCAGCGGCCCACACAACAATTTGCTCATTTTGAAATGGATGCCTGCAACACGTTTCAAAAAAGCGGGGACAGTGGTATGTTTACCACTGTGTTACATCACCTTTCCTTCTAACAACACTCAATAAGCATTTGGGAACTGAGGACACTCAATTTTGAAGGTTTGTAGGTGGAATTCTTTCCCATTCTTGCTTGATGTACTACTTAAGTTGTTCAACAGTCCGGGGTCTACGTTGTCATATTTTGCGCTTCATAATGCGCCACACATTTTCAATGGGTGACAGGTCGAGACTGCAGGCAGGCCAGTCTAGTACCTGCACTCTTTTACTACAAAGCCACGCTGTCACTTCAGCTTGGGACTCCAACGAGGGCGGTCTCATCTCCTCCACTCTCCCTTATCTTTCTGCCTTTAACCTTCAAGTCACTACTTCACCAGACTGTGAATTCCTCAAAACTATAGTGGATTCTGGATCTATTGGACTACTATTGGATTAACCATGGAATTGATCAGCTGGTCTCTGAACGCTATTGACCATTGTTTCTACAAGAAGCTCAGGACAAGGGGATCCTACCTGCCCAGATGGAACGTATCCTGTAGGCTATGTCCTCAACTCCTGGGGGTCTTGGCGTGTTGCATGCTTGGCGCCTTTCTCCGTTGAGAATGTCGAGGATTTATTCATTTTTGGTCTCATGGCAGCAGGGCTGGTACTTTTTGGCTTATGTGCTGCCCTGATCTACCGGAAAAATTGTCAAGACGGCGGCATCAAGAACCACGGGCCCTCGCTTGTCCGTCATGATTAACGAGGTTGGCAAGGCAGTGCATTCTCAGACTGTGTTGACTGTGGAACTCAGACGCAAATTGGATGACACCTTGGAGCTGATGCGTGCCTTGCAGTTGAAGCTGAAGGTTTCGGAGGCCGGTGAATATTCTTAATTAATAATTGGGAATATTCTTAATTCATTGGGATTTGGTTGTTCAAGTGGAACTGTTAAAAAGTGTTTTTCACTGCTCAGCGACAACACTTCAGGCTTATCTAGCCTCAAGGTCAATTGCCCACTGTTTACCTCCAAAGGAATTTATTCAGGCCTTGGTGAGATTATTCGGCTCCATTCTTATCTCAACCCACAAAGACAATAACTGACTTACACATGGACAGAAGCATGCTCCAGTTTCTCCTTTTACCTCTCTTCCTGAAAAACAAAAGAACGCTCCAACACATCACTAGTATTTTGTTGCACCACCTCTGGCTTTTATAACAGCTTGCAGTCTCTGAGGCATGGACTTAATGAGTGACAAACAGTACTCTTCATCAATCTGGCTCCAACTTTCTCTGATTGCTGTTGCCAGATCAGCTTTGCAGGTTGGAGCCTTGTCATGGACCATTTTCTTCAACTTCCACCAAAGATTTTCAATTGGATTAAGATCCGGACTATTTGCAGGCCATGACATTGACCCTATGTGTCTTTTTGCAAGGAATGTTTTCACAGTTTTTGCTCTATGGCAAGATGCATTATCATCTGGAAAAATGATTTCATCATCCCCAAACATCCTTTCAATTGATGGGATAAGAAAAGTGTCCAAAATATCAACATAAACTTGTGCATTTATTGATGATGTAATGACAGCCATCTCCCCAGTGCCTTTACCTGACATGCAGCCCCATATCATCAATGACTGTGGAAATTTACATGTTCTCTTCAGGCAGCCATCTTTATAAATCTCATTGGAACAGCACCAAACAAAAGTTCCAGCATCATCACCTTGCCCAATGCAGATTCGAGATTCATCACTGAATATGACTTTCATCTAGTCATCCACAGTCCATGATTGCTTTTCCTTAGCCCATTGTAACCTTGTTTTTTTCTGTTTAGGTGTTAATGATGGCTTTCGTTTAGCTTTTCTGTATGTAAATCCCATTTCCTTTAGGCGGTTTCTTACAGTTCGGTCACAGACGTTGACTCCAGTTTCCTCCCATTCATTCCTCATTTGTTTTGTTGTGCATTTTCGATTTTTGAGACATACTGATTTAAGTTTTCTGTCTTGACGCTTTGATGTCTTCCTTGGTCTACCAGCATGTTTGCCTTTAACAACCTTCCCCTGTTGTTTGTATTTGGTCCAGAGTTTAGACACAGCTAACTGTGAACAACCAACATCTTTTGCAACATTGCGTGATGATTTACCCTCTTTTAAGAGTTTGATAATCCTCTCCTTTGTTTCAATTGACATCTCTCGTGTTGGAGCCATGATTCATGTCAGTCCACTTGGTGCAACAGCTCTCCAATGTGTGATCACTCCTTTTTAGATGCAGACTAACAAGCAGATCTGATTTGATGCAGGTGTTAGTTTTGGGGATGAAAATTTACAGGGTGATTCCATAATTTATTCCACAGAATTGAGTGAGTCCGTATTTTTTTCCCCTCTGCTTGGTCTAAAAAAGTAACCATTACTGACTGCCACAATTTTTTTCCTGATTTCTTATAGTGTTTCTTAAAGCCAGAAAGTTGCCATTTGAAATGACTTTAGTTTTGTGTCATGTCTGTGATCTGCTTTTTTTCTACAAAATTAAACAACTGAATGAACATCCTCCATGGCCGGTGATTCCATAATTTTTGCCAGGGGTTGTATACGAGGTCTGTCAATAAAGTAACGGTCCTTTTTATTTTTTTCAAAAACTATATGGATTTCATTCATATGTTTTTACCTCAGACATGCTTGAACCCTCGTGCGCATGCGTGAGTTTTTCCACGCCTGTCGGTGACGTCATTCGCCTGTGAGCACGCCTTGGGAAGGAGTGGTCCCGCCCCCTCGTCAGATTTTCATTGTCTGGAAATGGCGGAATGAAAAGGACTTTTTTTCCATCAGAATTTTTTCAGAAGCTATTAGAGACTGGCACCTGGAAACCATTCGAAAAATTTATCTGGCTTTCTGTGAAAATTTTACGGGCTTCACAGAGAATAAGGACTGTTACCACAGCTTTAAGGACCCCTTTAAGGATGCTCGGCGCGCCGCGCTCCGAGCTGCGATGACGCGGCACAAGCCACCGGACCATTTCTAAACGGATGGCTCTGTGGATACGAGACCGTTGTGTGCTCTTTCTCTGGTTATCACAAGAGCTGGACATCAGCCATTTTCCGGCAGATTTCACTTTTAACAAGAGATTTTGTCATGGAAAGCCGCATGGAGGCTTCGCGCGTAAAGACCGATTCGCTTTGGAAGCGAGACAAAGGAACACCTCCGTTTCGGAGTGTCAGAGGACAAGTTTGGACATGTCTATCTCGGCTTTCAATGCTTACCAGTCCAGTAAGTATCAGTGAAATTGTGGAGAGCTGGACTAGACTATTTTTTTCATGCAGTTGTTCACAAAGTGGTGATTCTCACCCATCTTTGCTTCTGAACAGCTGATCCTTTTGGGGATGCTCCTTTTATACCCAATCATGACACTCACAATTAGTGTCCTCAGTTCCCAAACGCTTATTGAGTGTTGTTAGAAAGAACGGTGATGTAACACAGTGGTAAACATATCACTGTCCCATCTTTTTTGAAGCATGTTGCAGGCATCCATTTCAAAATGAGAAAATATTTGCACAAAAACAATAAAGTTTATCAGTATGAACATTAAATATCTTGTCTTTGTGGTGTATTCAATTGATTATAGGTTGAAGAGGATTTACAAATCATTGTATTCTGTTTTTATTTACATTTTACACAATGTCCCAACTTCACTGGAACTGGTGTTGCTTAATGTCACAGGAGTAAAGACCCTTTATGGTTTCTTAACTACAGGACATGAAGCATTTTGTAGTTGCTTTCCCAGGAAGGAAACAAAGTAAATGCATCACAATTCAGCAGATGAATGAAAACCAACTGGATTAATTTCAGGAGTTGTGAACAGATTATAAACCAATAAAACTTGTAGATCCATACAGGATTTGCTGTGCTGACTCTGAGCAAAATGAAAGAACCCAAAAGAAATGAATAACCACAGATGGGTTGTGTTATGACAGTAATATGGCTCCTTTATGGCTCCTACAGACTGTGAGATTTCAGCAACTTTACAAGTTAACTGCAAGCCACATTGTGCAACATGGCTTTAATTAGCTTAGGTAATCCTCCAAGTTTTGATGTATGTAGACTGCAAGATATAACACCTACAGAATCATGTTTGAGGGAGTAAGTGTCTTGTCTTTTCTTTCTTTGGAGTTGAACATAAAGTGTTTGTCCTCGCAGAAAGTATCACATTACAGAAGGATAAAGACAATTTTCGCATTTTCCTCATCATTGTGATCGATTTGCCATTGTTGCTGATATTTGGATATTTGGGACCCAAATGCTGCTCATGTTGTTGTCGCCTTCTTGTGTGTTGTCATGATTCAGCCTTGTTGGGCCTGGCTGTTATTATTTTGAAGTCTTTTTTCCACGTTTGTGCTCTCTTTCATGCCATGAGGAAATGGCATCTCACTAATTTAGAAGATCTTCACTTAGCCTGGAAAAAGAGTCTGTTGCTCTATAAAAAAAGCCCTCCGTAAAGCTAGGACATCTTACTACTCATCACTAATTGAAGAAAATAAGAACAACCCCAGGTTTCTTTTCAGCACTGTAGCCAGGCTGACAAAGAGTCAGAGCTCTATTGAGCCGAGTATTCCTTTAACTTTAACTAGTAATGACTTCATGACTTTCTTTGCTAATAAAATTTTAACTATTAGAGAAAAAATTACTCATAACCATCCCAAAGACGTATCGTTATCTTTGGCTGCTTTCAGTGATGCCGGTATTTGGTTAGACTCTTTCTCTCAGATTGTTCTGTCTGAGTTATTTTCATTAGTTACTTCATCCAAACCATCAACATGTCTATTGGACCCCATTCCTACCAGGCTGCTCAAGGAAGCCCTACCATTATTTAATGCTTCGATCTTAAATATGATCAATCTATCTTTATTAGTTGGCTATGTACCACAGGCTTTTAAGGTGGCAGTAATTAAACCATTACTTAAAAAGCCATCACTTGACCCAGCTATCTTAGCTAATTATAGGCCAATCTCCAACCTTCCTTTTCTCTCAAAAATTCTTGAAAGGGTAGTTGTAAAACAGCTAACTGATCATCTGCAGAGGAATGGTCTATTTGAAGAGTTTCAGTCAGGTTTTAGAATTCATCATAGTACAGAAACAGCATTAGTGAAGGTTACAAATGATCTTCTTATGGCCTCAGACAGTGGACTCATCTCTGTGCTTGTTCTGTTAGACCTCAGTGCTGCTTTTGATACTGTTGACCATAAAATTTATTACAGAGATTAGAGCATGCCATAGGTATTAAAAGCACTGCGCTGCGGTGGTTTGAATCATATTTATCTAATAGATTACAATTTGTTCATGTAAATGGGGAATCTTCTTCACAGACTAAGGTTAATTATGGAGTTCCACAAGGTTCTGTGCTAAGACCAATTTTATTCACTTTATACATGCTTCCCTTAGGCAGTATTATTAGACGGCATTGCTTAAATTTTCATTGTTACGCAGATGATACCCAGCTTTATCTATCCATGAAGCCAGAGGACACACACCAATTAGCTAAACTGCAGGATTGTCTTACAGACATAAGGACATGGATGACCTCTAATTTCCTGCTTTTAAACTCAGATAAAACTGAAGTTATTGTACTTGGCCCCACAAATCTTAGAAACATGGTGTCTAACCAGATCCTTACTCTGGATGGCATTACCCTGACCTCTAGTAATACTGTGAGAAATCTTGGAGTCATTTTTGATCAGGATATGTCATTCAAAGCGCATATTAAACAAATATGTAAGACTGCTTTTTTGCATTTACGCAATATCTCTAAAATTAGAAAGGTCTTGTCTCAGAGTGATGCTGAAAAACTAATTCATGCATTTATTTCCTCTAGGCTGGACTATTGTAATTCATTATTATCAGGTTGTCCTAAAAGTTCCCTGAAAAGCCTTCAGTTAATTCAAAATGCTGCAGCTAGAGTACTGACGGGGACTAGAAGGAGAGAGCATATCTCACCCATATTGGCCTCTCTTCATTGGCTTCCTGTTAATTCTAGAATAGAATTTAAAATTCTTCTTCTTACTTATAAGGTTTTGAATAATCAGGTCCCATCCTATCTTAGGGACCTCATAGTACCATATCACCCCAATAGAGCGCTTCGCTCTCAGACTGCAGGCTTACTTGTAGTTTTCTAGGGTTTGTAAGAGTAGAATGGGAGGCAGAGCCTTCAGCTTTCAGGCTCCTCTCCTCTGGAACCAGCTCCCAATTCGGATCAGGGAGACAGACACCCTCTCTACTTTTAAGATTAGGCTTAAAACTTTCCTTTTTGCTAAAGCTTATAGTTAGGGCTGGATCAGGTGACCCTGAACCATCCCTTAGTTATGCTGCTATAGACTTAGACTGCTGGGGGGTTCCCATAATGCACTGAGTGTTTCTTTCTCTTTTTGCTCTGTATGCACCACTCTGCATTTAATCATTAGTGATTGATCTCTGCTCCCCTCCACAGCATGTCTTTTTCCTGGTTCTCTCCCTCAGCCCCAACCATTCCCAGCAGAAGACTGCCCCTCCCTGAGCCTGGTTCTGCTGGAGGTTTCTTCCTGTTAAAAGGGAGTTTTTCCTTCCCACTGTCGCCAAGTGCTTGCTCACAGGGGTCGTTTTGACCTTTGGGGTTTTTACGTAATTATTGTATGGCCTTGCCTTACAATATAAAGGGCCTTGGGGCAACTGTTTGTTGTGATTTGGCGCTATATAAATAAAATTGAATTGAACTGAATGTATCATAGTCATGCTTCAGCTGGTCTTGTTTCTTGTTCTTGTCAGGTTTTCATGTTATCATTGGTTTTGTTTCTGTCAATCATCCTCGTATTTGTTCACTCTTGCTTCCTTATGTAGCTGTAGTTTAGTTCTGTTCATTACATTGTGTGTATTGTGCTTTGGTCACAGTTTTTGGTTGTTATTTACCTGCAAGTATTTCCTGTCTGGTTATTTTGCTTTAGTTATTTATTGCACTCTGTTTGCCATTTATTTTGTGTTACTTTATTATACTTTAGTCACAGGGTTTTGTTATTTATCTGCAGTGCTGCTTATTTGATTATGTTCCATTTGTTATTTATTGCATTTTCTGTTTATCTGTTATCTTGTTTTATTAATTGCATTATTCTCTAGTCAACGGGTTTGTTTATTCTCTGTTTTTCAGTAGTTTATTTTGGCTCTTCTCATTTGTGATTTCAGTTATGCTTTTATGTCCGGTTTTGTTTTCAGTTCTCATGTTCATGCTCTGTCCTGGTTGTAGTTGTATTTTAATCTGTCCTTGGTTTCTGTTTTTGCTTCATCTTCTTTGTTTGCCCCTGCAACAGCTCTTGTGTCCTCACCTGTCACTATGACTCTTTTGCTATGTGTTTTCTTCCACTTCCACTCTTGCACCTGCTCACGTGTCTTTGTCTCTTTCATCACTCCACTCTGTGTTTTCCTGCCTTCACTTTCTTGCACTGTGCACAGTCTCTGTCTTCCCCGGTCACGCCCCTTCCAGAACTTTCACTGACACCTGCATCTTGTTTCACTGATTACACCACCAGTTATTTAAGCCCTCACAGTCTCACAGCTCATCGCCAGATCGTTGTCTTAGTACACTTTCCAGCGCCCATCATTGTCCTGTTTTTTGTCCTGCCGTGTTCTGAACTTTGCTCTGTACCTCGACCATGCCTTTTGCTTCATCCCGGATGTCTGAGTTTACTTGTGCCTCTGAACCCTGCTCGTTTGTGACTGCGTCTCAGCCTGATCCTGTTTGTACCTCTGCCATGCTGACTGATTACATGTGTACCGAAACCAAGCCTGGAATAAAGACCATGATTTCTCCTACACCAAAGCCTAGTCTGGGGGTTTGCATTGTGGGTCCAGCCGCTCCTGGTGACGGGCTCCTGCCCGCCCTGACATGTGTGAGTTCGACCAATCACTACTGAGCCTTATCCATCAGCATTTTTGGGCCACATCAAAGTCCTGAATAAGGTACAAAAATCACTTTTAGGGGCCTGCACTGAAGACAAGCGCAAAGGTGTCAGACACCCTAAAATAGCCCGCAAGTTCCCACGGTGGAATCGGAGTTCGTTATGCAGAAATGTTGGGGCAAAAGGTATGTCTCGTATCTTAACTTGTTGTTCATCAAAAGTGGAAGCATGTGTGACAGACATTCATTCATTCAATTGTTCATTTTCTGTTGCTTATCTGGCTCTGGGTTACAGTGGCGGCAGAGTAAGCAGCTCATGCCAAACTTCCCTATCCTCGGCCAAGTCCTGTAAACATTTCCCGAGGCATTCCCAAGCCCCCTAGGAACTATAATCCCTCCAGCGGGTCCTGGGTCTTGCTCGTGGTCTACTCCCAGTAGGATGTGCCAGATGCCTGAATCACCTCAGCTGACTCCTTTCGGTGTGGAGAAGCAGCGGCTCTACTCCAAATCTCTCCTGGAGTTGAGCTTCTCACCCTGTCCAGCAGTGTAAACTCAGATACCCGATGGAGGAATCTCATTTCCGCCACTTGTATCTACGACTTCATTCTTTTGGTTATTACCAAAGTTCACAACCATAGGTCAGGATAGGAGCATAAATCAACTAGTAAATTGACAGCCTCGCCTTCTGGCTCAGCTCTTCCATCACCATCATGGTCCTGTACAGTATCCATAAAACATCAGATGCCTCCCCAATCTGTGTATCAATCTCAATCTCCAGTTTACCCCCACTCCTGATCAAGCCACAGAGATAAATCAACTCCTTCGCCTGGGAGTGGTTATGCATCTCGGGGCCAGACAATCCACAAGATACAGATTCTTTATTGTCATTGTAACCAGTGCAATGAAAGTTAAGGTGCAAGCCTTTCAGTGCAAATACTAAAGGATTATTAACCAAGCAAGCAAGGTTAATAATCCTTCGCTTTAATAAGCCTGATATTAATAATCCATTCACTTTCTTCACCTCCGTGAAGAACCTGCTTAACAGATGGCCCAGTAGTTAGCTGGCAAGCTCACAATCTGTGTGTTTTTTTCCAATGCTGTTTAGATATTTATGGAGTATGTTCATGTCTGACTTGGTTTTACTAATCGTGTTTTTAGCTTTCTGGTTTGGAACAAAGTTTTCAATCTGTTCTTGACTGTTCAGAGCTGTGTTTTCATCTTGTTGGAATTCATTCTGCACATCAACTTTGAGGTTGTTAATTCCTCCATTTTCTTTGTTCGCTTTTTGTTTTGTTTTATTTCGCACTGTGACAATTGTAAACAAAGTCGCAAATCTGATACACAATTCGGACAGATTGTCATGGTAACAGTCTGATATGGGAAAATATCAGACCGGAAAGCAGCTAATCAGAGTGCACGTACCATCATAGCCATATGATAAAAACAAATATAAACTTGAGTAATCCACACATCGACTTGAAAGGTCTGGAGAAGAAAAGAAAAATAAACATAACATTTAACCAAATGAAAGAGGTATGTCCAGAGCACAAATTACAACCCCAGTTCCAATGAAGTTGGGACATTGTGAAAAAATGTAAATAAAACAGAATACAGTGATTTGCAAATCCTCTTCAATCTATAATTAATTGAATACACCACAAAGACAAGATATTTAATGTTCATACTGATAAACCTTATTGTTTTTGTGCAAATATTTGCTCATTTTGAAATGGATGCCTGCAACATGCTTCAAAAAAGATGGGACAGTGATATGTTTACCACTGCGTTACATGACCTTTCCTCCTAACAACACTCAATAAGCGTTTGGGAACTGAGGATACTTATTGTTGAAGCTTTGTAAGTGGAATTCTTTCCCATTCTTGCTTGATGTACGACTTCAGTTGTTTCAACAGTCTGGAGTCTCCGTTGTCATATTTGTCATATATGTTGTTGATGTATGGATTTTGCTTTGCATGGTAGAGTTTTAACTTGCACTTGTAGATGTAGCGGAAAACTGTGTTAACTGACAATGGTTTTGTGAAGTGTTCCTGAGCCCACGCGGTAAGATCCTTTACACAATGATGTTGGTTTTTAATGCAGTGCCGCCTGATGGATCGAAGGTCCCGGGGATTCAATGTTGGTTTTTGGCCTTGCCACTTATGTGTAGAAAGTTCTCCAGATTCTCTGAATCTTTTGATTATATTATGGACTGTAGATGATGGAATTCCTAAATTCCTTGCAATTGAATGTTGAGAAACATTGTTCTTAAACTGTTTGACTATTGTTTCATGCAGATGTTCACAAAGTGGTGCTCCTCACCACATCATTGCTTGTGAACAGCTGAGCCTTTTGATGATGCTCCTTTTATAGCCAATCATGACACTCCCCTTTTTTCCAATTAGGTGTTCTTTGAACATTCATCTTTCCCATCTTTTTTTGCCCAGTCCCAAACTTTTTTGAAATGTGTTGCAGGCATCCATTTCAAAATGAGCAAATATTTGCACAAAACAACAACGCTTATCAGTTTGAACATTAAATATCTTGTCTTTGTGCTGTATACAATTGAATGTAGGTTAAAGAGGATTTGCAAATCATTGTATTCTGTTATGATTTACATTTTACACAACGTCCCCACTTCACTGGAACTGGGGTTGTAAAAAAGAAAAAAAAATTATAATTATAAATAATATTCTAAATTATAAACAAATTATAAGAATGTAGTAGTAAAAAGGAGATTGCATATATATATATATATATATATATATATATATATATATATATATATATACACAGTGGTGGGCACACTTCCGATAATCCGATAACAGATAATTATCGAAGATAATGTTTTCATTATCGGATTATCTTTTAGATAACTATAAAAACCATTATCGGACTAATTATCTTCCGATGAATTGTCGTCCGATAACTTTTAGACCGATAACGTAGTAAACCAAGCTGAACAACAGCAGCAAACGTTTATAAAGTTTAGGATCAGTTAAGACCTACCTATTGAAAATTTTGTTAAGAGACGTGTAGTTCTTCTACTGCAAACAGAAGTGAGCTAGTTTCAGGAGAAACCACTCTACCCTCTGCTGACAAAGAAGACTGGTCATTTAAAAATAAAATAATAATTTTCTTTAAACACCATACTGATATGCTGGCAATATCACCCAAGTCATCCAGAGGCATACTTTTTAACTATGGTTCAAATTTAACCTAACTAATTTTGGACAAGTTATTTAAAATTACTGTCATGCCTGAAAGTTTTATAAAGTGAAAACATCAGATAATTGTTTTAGTTTTAAAGTAATGTGCTAATTTTTAAGATTTTGTGAGCACATGCTGTGCCCGCAGTGCATTATGGGTAATCTCAGTACGTTACGACAGGACAAATGCATTTCAGACACTCTGTTCAGGCTCCACGGACAACAGCATTAAACTCTAGTGCCTAAAACTCTCGTGAATATATTCTCTGGGTTTATAGACGTTATTGTATTTGCGTTTGTTAAATTCCACACCTTTTAAATGTAGCAGACGCCAGACACTGATTATCTGGAATATTGTTTTGGCAAGTTTTTCAGACCTCTGGCTGCCATCTACTGGCCAGTAGTGTTCATGGCAGCATTGCCCTAAGTACTAAGCGTCTGGTTGTCAAATCAACTTTTTGGCTTTGCAAATGGCTTTTTTTTTTTTTAACAAATTAAGTTTAAAAAACAAAACAACAACAACAACAATAACATTACAAGACAGCTCTGCGGTGTTTGCACA
Organism: Thalassophryne amazonica; assembly: GCF_902500255.1. NCBI lineage: Eukaryota > Metazoa > Chordata > Actinopteri > Batrachoidiformes > Batrachoididae > Thalassophryne > Thalassophryne amazonica. The sequence goes on along the minus strand of NC_047114.1, from coordinate 58,800,317 downwards.
TGCACAGTGCAAGAGGTTGGATGCTTGTAGCTCTGCAGCAGGAGGATAAGCTCACAACGGCCAACCAGAATAATATCAAACAGGTTGATTTTCATTCGACCATACGATCCGCGATCAGGAGGTGGTGTTGAACGCAGCCTTAACACTACACGATGCAGGACGTGCGATTAACCTGAAACTTGGTCCAAAAAATTCCTGCATGAAAAATCATCTCGCACAATGTAAAGCACGTTTTACAACATCATAAAACGTGCGCACATTCTCTCCACATGCAAAACATTTTGTGATGACACTTCCAGGGCTCCGTAAAAATGCCTGTTTTTACAAAATAAAAAAAATGGAATAGATATTAGTAATATAAACTATAATATTAGTAGAAGCTATAGTGGCATTAAAACTTAAATTTGTTCTGCTAGTAGTGCAAATGTGCAAAAGACAATATTGGAATTTTAATGGTTTATCTGTAACTTCCGATACATTTTGGGTGGTTCATCAGTTTTATCTTTTATCAAAGATAAATTTTCAGTTATCTGATTATCTGTTATCCGAAGTTAATTTTTTGGTTATCTGTGCCCACCACTGTATATTATATATTATATATATAATATATATATATATATATATATATATATATATATTATATATGAAAGAGAAAAGTATGTACAAAACTATGGCTACTTCAGTGGCAGTTGATCTGCACAGAAACAACCACTGCACTCATTTTAAGTGTGGCAATGTGACCTTGCGGTTTGGCAGGGGTGGGGACAAAGTCACTGTCAAGTCATTGTCAAGTCTCAAGTCTGCTTGCAAACAACTGGTGGTCATTATGACTTGAGACTGACTTAGGACTTGCTGATTCATGACTTGAAAGTGACTTGATGGTGACTTCACCTCTCATCTGCTATTTGGTTTTATAACAGCTGAGTGGATCCTTGTCATATGATTGGTGGATTGTATGTCCCATGACATGGATTATTCATCCCATTTGTGTTGCATTGCATTTAGAGTGCAGTTTGGTTCATTTGGAGTACAATTTTTTTTTCCATACGTCTGGTACCATTGCACTCCACACACCGCGCGCACCACACACACCACACAAACTCCACACACACAAACCCACACACACACAAAAACGTTGCATGTGTATGCACACACAAAACAAATCCACTGTGCTGTCTGGAGGCTGTTAGCAGGAAGTCAGAATGAAAAACTGGACTAATTTCTGATGTGATTTTTTTTTCGTTTGCAATGAGGATTGTACACAGTCTTTTTTGGGGGGTAGTACATGCGTGCACAAGCGCCGACCCAGTTGTGTGTGTGCGCGCGCAGGGGACAACGACTCTACCGAGACGAGTTGATTGAGCTAACTGACGCTGCTAATTCTTGCAACACACACACACACACAAAATCCACTCAGCTATAAGCCATCTGGATGCATGAAGAACTGTTTCAGATGAAAAAGCTGATGTTATTTTTGGCTGAATTTAGGAATGACACATTTTTTTTTTTTTTTATGGAAGTGTGAAGTCAGTTGCACTGCATCAATGGACTACAAGTCACAATTTGGGACTTTCGCAGCAGTGGAACACCAAAATGTAAGTAAGTTCCCTTTTCTGGTTGTTTATAAATTAATAAAATATCAAATGACAAGATCTATTTTAGCCGTTATATAAAAACAAATAATGAATGTTTTTACATTCTTTCAATGGAACGAATATTTAATTCGGTGAAAGCTGGAACAAACCATTCAACTCGGCTTCACCTTGTTGAATGGTATGTTCCAGCTTTCAACCTCATGAAATATTCATACCATTGGAACTCATAAACATTCATTATTTGTATACCAGTGGCATTCATCTCTCTAACAGCAGTCGGGTAGAAACTGTTTTTTCAATACCTTTGTACTTGCTTTAATGGCTTGTAGGTCTGCCTGATGGCAGTAGCTCAATAAAGTGGCCAGGGTGAGATGAGTCCTTTAGGATGGTGTTGGTTCTCCTGAGACGGTAAGAGTCATGACGGTCCCTAGTGTGGGTAGAGGGCACCCAGTGATCTCTACTATTTTGGTAACCCTCTGGAGCTCTTTCCTGTTTAACACAGTCCAGCTGGCAAACCACGTACAGAGGCTGTATGTGAGGATGCTCTCCGTGATAGAGCAGTTAAACACATTGGGATGGAAATCTTGAACAGGTTTCAGTTGGAAACTGGTTCCAAACATTTCACTCAATCAGAACTGTATGTTTCAAATACTATTGTTTCCTCTTATCAATGGCTGCATGTTTCTCTGATCATTCCACATTGCAAAAACTTATGTCACATCTGATGCGATAACGCCAAAACTCTATAAAGCCTGGGTCCCACCGAATAATGAAGGATGAAGAAGGAGCCACGCAGCATGTTTTCTTTGCTACGAGAGGGTTTCTTCAACTATCGTGGGAGTTTCATGACTCTGAGTGGCTCTTAGAGGCATTATCTTCAGTTAATGAGGCTTCTCTCTGAGCGTGGCGCTAATTTCAAGAAGTTCAAAATTTAGCAACAACAGCGTGGCACAGTTTGTGTACGAGTTACTGCGATGACTTAGAGGCATTTGCGTGGCGCTTACGAGTCTGCTAAAAGCCCATTATCCGTGCGCCTGGCAGCTTCGCAGGACCTGAGAGGCTATTTTTGGAGCGGCTCTCCTCTTGCGCACACAATTCCACCTGCTCTGTGCGCTGGACTCTATATAAAATAATTATTTTGTAGCGGATTAATCATTTCTGCCAAACCTTGGATGCTGAAAACACCTCTAATCACTTCTGGAATCACAGAGGACTGTTTCATCTGGACGCTTTTTTTCCTCTCTTTCCTGCTCCATGTTGAACAGCTTAAGGTAACTATTTTTAATGGTTTTTTATAGCTTGATAAAACAGTTCCTAGCTGTAAAAGTATGTCTGTTGTATGTTGATGTCTGTTGTATGTAAAAGTATGTTGATTTAATATCTTGCTAATGGATCACATGCGCTCCGCTGTGTGTGCGCACTGACACACTGAGGCAGTGACTCATCATCACGCTTCAAACAAGCATTTAGGCAGAACACCAGCTCACAAAAGAGTGAATTTTCAGTCAATATTAGACAAACACAAAGTTAAAATTTGGTGACTGCGTGAAAGTGGATGTGTGTTTAAAGCCATGGAATATAATAACTCCAGTGAAGCCGCTATAGCAGAGCAGAGCTGTGCGGCAACACAAGAGGAGAGCGTGCAAAAGACCAATTTTGAAGACATAACACAAAGTTAAAAGTTGTATCATGGTGACTTGTAAGCTGCGAAAGAAATAAAGAAATATATATATTTTTTTTTTTTTTGGGGGGGGGGGGGAAATGATCCACAGGTGTATATAATAAAGCGGCCACCTCATTCGGTATGCAGAATGGCACTGCGCAAAAGAGCACTTTTGCAGAAATAAACGGACGAACACAAAATTAAAAGTGAGCACAGTGTAAAAATGACTGTGCTTAAAGTCAGGGAAAAAATAAGCCAGCAAGCCACAGATGGATTTTAAGCCAGTGAGACTGAGCACAGAGGCGGCTGTCCAAGAATGGAACAGCGGCGTGCGCGCAAAAGAGCCATTTTGCAGAATAAATGGCGAACACAAAGTTTATAGTGCGATTATGGTGTGTGTTTAAGCCGCAGAAGAAGTAAAGCCAGCAAGCCGCGGAGCCAGTGAGGACCACAGAGGCGGCTCTCCAGGAACCTGTGGTTCGTTTCTAGCTGGTCTGGTGCCATACAGGTGGACAGCAGCTGGCGCACAGCGCACAATCGCAGTGACTGTACTAGAGCGTCTATTTTTGGACTGCATTTAAAAAAATGTGACATTTTAAATGCTGCTGTGAATCTGTGAATTGAAACCCATATTTTAAAGGGACCAGGTGTGGGAGGGCTGGAGGTTTGGACCAAACCCATGTCTAAACGTGCGCCAACATGGTGTTATCATGGCGCTATCATGGCACTACGTGGCTTAATGTGGCTGATGCGAGCCATTTGAGGCTCTAATGACAGGTCGGTCGTGGCTCACTAGAGGCTGCTACGTGGCACATGCGGGGTACAGAGAGGCACACAGAGGCACCTTCATAGCGGATACGTGATAGATGAAAATGTGCGTCATTCTTCGAATAATCGCTGACACGCCCATGCGTGGCTCCTTCTTCATCCTTCATTATTTGGTGGGACCCAGGTTTAAGACTGTTTCAGTAGTGGCACAAACCACAAAAACAGACAGGGGAGGAACTCTGGAAGCAAAGCTGTGTGGATTCGACAAAAGGGAGTGAAAGAAATGCAAACAATGGAGTAGCTGGGGGACAGAGAGAGAGAGAGAGACAGACAGAGAGCGAGAGAGGGGGGTCAGCAGCTGACAAAACAAAAAGGATAAAGTCAGAAAGGAGAGCTGCTATCTGTCTATCCCAGGATGGAACACACAAACACCCTCCCACCCCAAACCAACCAACCACAGACTAAACAGTATGAGAAGGCTGCAGCAGGCAGCACCAACCCAGCAGCCAGATTAGAGCTCTTTGTAATGTATAGACAAACTGCGTGTTTAAAAATAGAAAGCAGGATATATCCTATTATTGTGTATGAGCAGGGGAAATCCTCGACTAGCTTATCCCAGGACTCACAAGTCTGTTTCTACCACACAGCACACACAAAGGAGGGGGTGTCCCAGCTGCAGCTGAGGCTTCTGGACCATTAAGAGAATTAAAGATGACAGAAAATGAGCAAAAGGGGGAGAGGGAGTGAGGAGGAGAGAGTTGGTAGCAGCATCAACAGGAGAAACTGTTCAGAGTATAAACTGTGCAGGCTGATCTTATCTATATATTAAAAGTGAAGTGGCCTCTGTGTACATGTGTGTAACTTTGATCATGGAGAAACTGGGGTGAGACATTTGCCATTTTGTATACTTATGGATTTTGGGTCAAGGATGAACGTGTAAATGGAAAGTCGATAGGACTAATACTTTTTGGAGAAATTAGGGCTATTACGTAACAACAGTGAACAATGGACATTGATATCACCATTAATCAGTCTCTGGTAACCAGACAAGCCCTGAACAAAGGAAATATCTGAACCTTGCCAGTTGTAAAACATGACATCAACTAAATGTGCCAAATAATAAACACAATTATTCACAAAAGGCTCTCATTTTAATTTCTTGAACTTTCAGTTAAAATCATTGTAGACACTGCATAATTTATCACCACCATTAAAAAAATGTCAGCTACCTATTTTATAAACAATACCCAGTCTAGAACCCATGGATCCCCACGGGCAATGCGCTAGTTTATTGTAAAAGAAAAAAAAATCCACAACTAATTGCAGTGCTTACACCTACTTTTAACCTCACGTGTGTTTGCTGTCATCTCTGGATAAGCTATCACAAAGCTCCCAGTGCAACATACATTTCTCTGACTGCAGTAGGCATCCACTCAAATCTACTTATTTACTTTCAGTGAAATATCAGCAGTGACACGCTACATCTTGCACACAACACAGAACAACAAGCTGCTTACAGTGAACCTCTACGGTCTGCTCTCATCTCTCGCTGCGTGTCGCTATCTGTAAGTCCATGGTCAAATCCAAGCGGCCGTCCAAACTCACTCCACCCCTCAGCAGAGACGAATACAGGAGGCAGGAGGAAAAAGCACTGAAAAGAAACCAGCAAGTCCAACGCACAGAACGAGAACGTGACTCCAACTTCCCTCAGAGAGCTGCCCACCACTCACCCTCTCTTGTTCTGTCGCTTTTCTCTTCCCTTGAGCTTATCTGTCCTGAGACTCTCACTTCTTCCTCACCCAACACTATGATGCGCCAGCTCTACATTGCGTCTCCAAGAGAGTCTCATCAAGACGTCCTTCTCTGACAACTACAGCTCGGCAGCACTTCAGCTTCGGCTCCACATCGGTCTTTCCGAGAGAGACAGAGAGAACTTTATGGTTGAAACGCGATCTCTTCTGATCTCAACAGGCAAAGTTACCGGCAGCAACCAGACCTGCAGGCAGCTGAGAGAAACACCCGCTTTACCTCCCTCCTCCCTTTCATGCCTCCCCCCTTCTTTCAAAGGAGTCACACCGAGCCGACCAACCAAACCCAACCCCGCCTCCCTCTCAGGCACACAACACCACACATGTTCACACACACTAAATTGTACACATGCCACATGAGGTGCACAAGCAGGGTATCTGGCATCAAACAGAAGGATGCCATGTGTCTCAAGCATATAAACAGCAAGGCTAAAAACAAATAATAATAAAAAAAATCTAATATACAGTGATGTGCAAAAGATTCAGGCACCTTAAAAATGTGTTTGATGGGATCCCCCCCCTTTTTTTTTTCTCAAATTTGACTTTCTGTCAACACTGATAAGGGTATCAGTGTTGACAGAAAGTAAAATATGAAAAGTCTAAACATTCCTATCTAGGCAGCATGATGGCTTAGTGGTTAGCACTGTTGCCTTAAACCGAGATGATCACAGGTTTCCTTCTGATGTGGTCCTTTTTGTGTTGAGTTCACATGTCCCTGTGTTTGCATGAGTTCCCAGCTTCTTCCCATTTCCAAAGACATGCAGGTTAGATGAACTGATGACTCTAAACTGACCATATGTGTGTGTGAGACCGTGTTTGTCTATCTGTGTGCTCGCCCTGTGATAGACTGGTGATATGTCCAGGGTGTACTCCCCTCTCACACATTGACTGCTGGGATAGCCTCCAGACTCCTGTGACACTTAACTGGACTAAGCAGGTTTAGAAAATGAACAAACATTTCTCTTCCAACAAAAATCGAACCTTTTTTTAATAAAACAAAGTAACGAAATATCAATAGGGCAGAGCAGTCTCCTTTGAATCCTTGCATGATATCACGAGATTTGACCACTTCCGGGATAACCTGCTGTTGCGCAACACATCCACAGCATCATTTCACATGGAAAGATGAAGTACGCTTTTGTTTTCGGCTGCAATTACCGAAGCAGTCGTGAAAAGTGCAGTTTTTTTGGTTCCCAGTGGAGAAGGGAAGACGAGGCAAATGGGAGAGGTTGTGTCGGTAAGTTTTAGCCTACACACCTAGCCAGAGTAGCTGCGGCCTCTTGCCTGCACCACCGCCTTGACATGTTTGAGCTCCAGGTCATAAACAAACTGCAACACATGTCCGCTTTCCACTGCATCGTCACTTTTTCTTTAAATTTTCACTTTGTTTGCAGTGTAATTTGCCAAAAAAGAGAAAGTGCCATGTTTCTGATGAGGGACATACGAGGGCTGTCCCCGGACGTAGAATTATTGCGTCATATGCATCGTATTTTAACCCTATAGTGCCGCCCTCAAACAAGACTGTGCTGCCCAATTTACAAATGCAATTTTCAAAACAGTAAAAAAAATATTTTTCCCCTACTGGGTACATGACAACACAGACAGTTGCTGATGAACAGAATGCTTAATGTGATTATGTTTAAATTAAAATAAAATTTCTTTAAATGCTATAGTCTTATAAAGTACAGGAGATCACCTGAAAAATATTGTGTATTTTTAAAAGTGAATGGTCATACATTACATCTTTATATTGATGAATAAATATCAGGCATTTATCAGATCTTAATTGCTTTTTAAAAGAAGCACATCAAAAGTACCTAAAAGCTTTGCACAGTGCATAATCATGCACCAGAAAAAAGGATTGCAATGTGAATAAAATTTTTAAAAAATTTAAAAGAACTCAATAAAGAAATGTATAACCTACACTACACACTATAAACTGAACCTAGAACCACGGTTCGAATTATGGGAGTACTGGGGGTGGGGTGGTGGAGAATTAAAAATTTTTGAAACATGGTGCAATTGCTTCATTCAACAAGATAATGCTGCTATAAGAAGTGCAAAGAAGTCAAGAATAAACTGCTTGTGGTTGCCACTGAACAGATCAAACATCAATGTGGAGCTAAATGTGCGCATGTTTACCTCACTAAATGTAAGTTACCCTTACATTAACCTCACTGTCCTTCTCATTGCAGTTCTGGCTGTCCCATAAAGTGCAAACAAGTGGAGTACAGAATAGTATGATGGTTATTCCCTCTCTTTTTTCAAGAGATTATGAAGGTTATTCCCTATCTTGATTCAAGAATGTGGTCTTTCAGTTTGAGAACATTTATTAGTTTCACTCTCTAAGATCCAGCACATTCTCCTCATTCAGATCTTCTTGTTTTACAGCAGTTGGTATAATTTTTATTTTTTCTGACAAAGATAATAAAAACATGCATTTCCCACCCTTCTTATGACTTTTTTTATTTTTGATAACTAATAAATTAATAAAATAAAAAATTATAATGAATACATTTGATTCGTCAGAAATTTTATGAAGTATTCCTATTAGGACCAAATTCTATGTGCAAGTGAGAAAAAGTAAAAGAGCGTTTTAGGGAAAATGGGGTGTTTTGCATGGCTCCCAGGTGCACTAACGAGGGATACAGAAGAAAGAATGTTAGTTATCATAGGCTACTGCTGAAAAATAAGGAAAGGCTCGGGCAGTGGCTAAACACAATGAAACCCACCTGTTACCAGGCTGTCAAAATTGTGTATTGAATATTTTGAGCGGAACTGCTATGAAATATATTTTCGAGCAGAGCTCATCAGTTCTAAACCAAAAAACCTGTTAACAGACAATGCAGTCCCAGCATTATTTGACTTCAGTAAGTGTGTAAACACAGGGCGAGCCACAGTCAATGTGAGCCCCAGAAACAGGATCCCATGTGTTATAGAGGAGGATTTTCCAAAACATTAAATCTAGGCTTGCATCTCAGATGCACCTTACAGCAAATTGTAGCTGAACTTTCAGGTCTTCTTTTTAATAAAACCCTCCTCTGTGACACTTTATTATGAAGATGTATAACGGGGGATACAAAATGCAAAACATGCACTATGCACAATTTCTCCAATCACAGCCAGAGAAGCTATATCCTCTTCTGGGTTGTCTGGGTGTCTGGTGTCTTTCCCCACTCTTCTCCTTTGTGCACAGTCACTCAGTTTTTGAGAACTGTCTACTCCACACAGATTTAACATAGAGTTCCATACTGTTTGATTTCTTCATAATTGATGTAAATAAAGTCAAGACATATTCAGTGACTTGGAAATGTTCATATATCCATCCCTGACTTGTCTGAAGAAAACTGGCAATAAAATGTATTATTTAAAATATTATACCAAAGTGGCCCATTACTTATGCTACCCTCATCTTGGCTTTTATATTTTTTAATTAATTTACAACTATATCAAGTTGTAGAGATTTGCTTTCAGTTTGAGTCTAAGAAACATAATTTTAGAAATTTTTATATTGAGAAACCTGATTTACTTTTTGTATTTGAAATGCCATAAACAAATTAAAATGTGTGAAATACCAAGAGGATGAATACTTTTGCAATCCACTGTACAGGAGCAGCTTGTCACGTGTGCAAATAATGCCATCTAGTTGCTGAAGATGATAATGAAGTAGATTTTTGTAACATGAAACATTTAAAAATATAAGTTACATAAGCAGCCAAACACGTTAAAAAAGGGCGAGTTATAGTCAGACAAATATGGTAATGTAATGACTTAAAACACTCAAAAACTGATTCTTGTCAACATTGAATGAGCAAAAATGTCATTAGAAGTATCCAATAGCATGGAGAGGATCCCTAAGGAGATAAATGTCTGCATGTTTACCTCAGTAAATATAAAGAAAGTTTTTAAAATGACCAATTATACAGTTAGCCACTTACCATAGCCAAGCCATCCTCCCCAGTGCTGCTCTTCACTAACCCAGGTCCACGTTAATGTTGCACACTGTGAAGCTGCCACCTCAAGCAAAAAGCACATGTCATATGTAAAAATATCTCTGTCCATACTAAGAAGAAAGTAAAGTCCTGTATCGGCCTTGAGGCCCGTTGGTGACTGTGCTTATCTTTGGAGTCCGCAGCGTCAAGCAGATGAGAGTCTACAACTCCCACCTGGATGGGACGAACGTCAGATACTTCCCAGGTTACTTCCCAGGCCAAGGCCATTTCCCGTTTACAGCTAGGTGGACTAAGACAATGTGTCCAAGGACACAGACAGGTAGCATGAGTGGGATTCAAACCCAGGTCTACAGTTTGGCAGACTAGCTCCTTACCCACTGAGCTACCTGCTCTACTCTGTCCATACTAAACCATGTAAATTTCTTCTCCATTTATCGAACTCTCTAGTGCAGAGCAAGCTAAAATAATGTTGATCAGTGCCATCATGGAGCAGGGGGTGGGTCCACACATTCTCAGAGACATTCACAATGCCCTGCGGTGTTGACTTCTGAGCATTAAGCTGTTTTTCAACTCTATAAAGCACAGGCTGCATTTGTTAGTGAATAAAATAGCTAGAACGGGCAAACCTGGACCACAAATAAAAGTTTGGATGATGATTTGTAATGTGTAACCATGAGTATGACTGCTGAGTGAATTCGCACGAGACTGGGCTCACATGAACATTTTATCTACCCTAATATTAACTACTCCCCAACTATCAATGTATAATTTGCCTTCTGCCCAGAATATGACAACAAAAACTGGCTACAACAGTCCTCTTGTCACAGACCCTGAAGAATAAGCTTCTATGTTCAGATACAACAATACTGACAGTTGTTAAATATTGTTATTGTCAATATTGTTTCAAACTGTGATCCTAACATTGTGTATCAACTGCATTATGAGCTGACTGCACAATATTCAATGTTTGCAGGAACAGCGTGTTCCTTCTGTCTGCTGAGCTGTTTTTAATACCAGTAATACTGACGCAATTTTATACTTTAATGGACAGCAGTGTGTACCCCTGTCTGGGAAATGACCTGCTTGGTTCTGACCTGCTTATTTCCTCTCCCTGTTGTCTGGAAGTTCTCGTCATCACGCTGTACTGTCTGCCAAACGTGCACCTTGCCTCATAACTTGGCTCTCAAGTGACACAGTGACTAAGATCACTTTTTGGCCTTGAGTGGTCTGAGGGATTTTTTTTCCATACATAAATCACTCCATTCATAAAACAGAGGAAATGAACAAAGTGTCCAAGAATTCACATGTGCACAACCATTCTTCTCTTCAACTACAAGAACTTTTTACCTTAGTGGTGCATTTAAGGAGAAATTACAAAAACATACACGCACTCATGTTCATTTGTACCCAATCACATGTGCAGTTGTTGAAACAGGCTCCAGTGTGTGTAGTCGAGAGGACTGACGCAGCCAGTTCACTTCCTGTCAGGACTTCCTGTTCCGAGAAGTGGTGAGCCCACCAGGGAAACAACAGCCCCTCTCTCACTATAGCATTACCATGGCATGATACATTACATGCCTGCAGCTCTGCAGCATCTCTCAAAAGGAAACATGCAATCGAGAACATTGCGAGAAAATGAAAATCATTATTTTACATGATACACTACAGTTAGCAAGGTGGACAGCTGTATTCAGGCAGGGTATCAATTCAACCCAGGAGGATTCAATTGAAAACCTAAAAAATGACTCAGTGAATCAACGCAAGACTGATTCAACTCCAAAATTTTTCCAAAGGCCTGGAAAAGCCTAGGCATGTATCCTGTAATATGTACTGAATAGATAGAGAAATGAATGACTCTATCCCCTCCTCATTCTAACACTATAACTCAAAAAAAAAAAACCTGTCATCATCTACGTTTTCACATTCAAATGGTATAATAAAGATAAAATTGCACAGATTATTGACATTATTCAATAATGATATAATGTACAGACGACAGTGTTTGAAGTGGCTCTGCTGCAGAAATCTTGGCTGATAGATGGCCCAAAGGTTCATGGGTTGACAAAACATAGCATATGATTATGCATAAAAATTTTGGAATGAAATGGATAAAGTGTCTATAAGTTATAGTGTTGAAAGAAAAATGTAACGAATGGATGTGTGCACAAGACAGAATGAGATCCAGGCGTATCAGCCAGAAGGGGATAAGAAGCATAGATCAATCTTCCACCTGTGAACACTACCATCTGCTGGATTTGGGTTTGACACAGAGAATAATTTTATAATCACATGCATCATAAAAAATCAGGAGGAAGTGTTGAAGTTACATGCACCTTAAATGAACTTGTTTGACAGTTGCTTTCATATCCAAAGGCTTGGTCTGGTGGATATCAAAGTCACTGTTGTTTGTATATATAAAAAAAAACAAGAAAAAATCCCATTATTAAATGTTTAGAATTAACATTGTTTTATCAGTGCAGTTGGTTTCCAGACCACTAATCAATGCATCAATTTTTTTGTGACTTAAAAAAGGTTACATCGTCTTCCACACAAGACAACACAAATAAATCCCAAAAATACAGTTGATGTAAAGTAGACCACACTTTGAAGACATATATTTTATGATCCTGTATCTGTTGACATCTCTTCCAAGATCTGGGGTTTTTCTGTAGATCCACAAAACTTTAATTGTTCAATTTTTCTGAACTTTGATTACTGTTCAGCATATACACACAGACAAAACACTAAAAGCGGGGATTGGGCCTCATTCAGAATGAGTGGCTTAAGGCACCTTGACACTTGCACAAATTTAATCCCCACATTGCCGCACAATTCGTCATGCGAATGCAACCCGCTTTGTCCCGCTGGATGTCGCACTTTGTCCTGTTTGATGCCGTGTCATATAAAATAATTATTTCATAGCTGATAACGCATTTGCTCTCAGAACTTAGCTGATGAATCCATCCCTCATCATTCCAAGAATCACAGAGAAATTATCTGCAGCTTCTGCTTTTCTCGTGTACTTCATGAGGTGGAAAATACATTTGGGATCATCTCAAAGGTAATTATTTTGTAATATATTTTAATGGATTGGTAAAATAATTGCATTTTCATTTCTTCTTATGAGTTATTAATGTATCTGTAAAATTATGTTTACTGTGGATGTAACATCTCATCATAACCGCTCAGATGTGCTGCACTGCGGCAATGAGATGCGTTGACTCGCAGTGACACACAATGTTTTCAAATAGATTGTGCAATGTTCATGTTTAGTTCACAAACGTAATGTGTGCCAGAGATTTTGAACATTTCAAAGCTTTCTTTGCGTACTTGCACGAAGCAGCGCACAGCTCATGTACAGTTTACAACAGTTTACAACGAGACGAGTTTACTCTCTGGCATGCCAGATTGCATGCCAGTGCGGGAACCAAATTTGTGCAAGTGTCAAGGTGGCTTTACTTGCTGTTATTCTAGATAGGCCTGGCTGAAGTGGGTCAGTGGTTTGGAATGTATGCAGTGACTATAGGCTTAACCTAACACACAAGGGTAGACAGAAGGAGGGTTTAAGTTTGAAACATAGCAAGAAATCTGAGGCTTTGTTTCCACAAACACTCAGGTGCAAGTTTAAGAATGTCCTGTGGTGTAAAACACTTTAATTACTTTTTACAATGAAACAGCTGCAGTTTCATGTAACCACACTCAAAGTACCATCATTCTATGTGTGTGTGGCGAAACGATTAAAGAAAAATGTATAAGCATGAAACAGTCCGCTGTAGTTTTCAGTGACATACAAGGTCTGTCCATAAAGTATCGTACCTTTTTATTTTTTTTTAACTATATGGATTTGATTCATATGTTTTCACGTCAGACAAGCTTGAACCCTTGTGCGCATGCGTGAGTTTTTCCACGCCTGTCGGTGACGTCATTCGCCTGTGAGCACGCCTTGTGGAAGGAGTGGTCCCGCCCCGTCGTCGGATTTTCATTGTCTGGAAATGGCGGAATGATTTGGGGGTTTTTTCCATCAGAATTTTTTCAGAAGCTCTTAGAGACTGGCACCTGGAAACTATTCCAAAAATGTATCTGGCTTTCGGTGAAAAGTTTACGGGCTTCACAGAGAATAAGGTCTGGTAGTACAGCTTTAAGGACCCCGTTTAGGACCGTCGTGTGCTCTTTCTCTGGTTATCACAAGAGCTGGACATCAGCCATTTTCCGGCAGATTTCACTTTTAACAAGAGATTTTGTCATGGAAAGCCGCGCGGAGGCTTCGCGCGTCACGACCGAATCGCTTTGGAAGCGAGACAAAGGAACACCTCCATTTCGGCATGTCAGAGGACAAGTTTGGACATGTCCAGCTCTCCACAATTTCACTGATACTTACTGGACTGGTAAGCATTGAAAGCCGAGATAGACATGTCCAAAATTGTCCTCTGACATGCCGAAATGGAGGTGTTCCTTTGTCTCGTTTCCAAAGCGAATCGGTCATGATGCGCGAAGCCTCCGCGCGGCTTTCCATGACAAAATCTCTTGTTAAAAGTGAAATCTGCCGGAAAATGGCTGATGTCCAGCTCTTGTGATAACCAGAGAATGAGCACACGATGGTCTCGTATCCACAGAGCCATCAGCTCAGAAATGGTCCGGTGGCTTGTGCCGTGTTGTCGCAGTTCGGAGCGCGGCGCGCTGAGCGCGTCCTTAAAGGGGTCCTTAAAGCTGTACTACCAGACCTTATTCTCTGTGAAGCCCGTAAAATTTTCACCGAAAGCCAGATACATTTTTCGAATAGTTTCCAGGTGCCAGTCTCTAACAGCTTCTGAAAAAATTCTGATGGAAAAAAACCCCAAATCATTCCACCATTTCCAGACAATGAAAATCCGACGACGGGGCGGGACCACTCCTTCCACAAGGCGTGCTCACAGGCAAATGACGTCACCGACAGGCGTGGAAAAACTCACACATGCGCACAACGGTTCAAGCATGTCTGACGTGAAAACATATGAATCAAATCCATATAGTTTAAAAAAACAAATAAAAAGGTACGATACTTTATGGACAGACCTCGTACATCACAGACGTCCTTGTCTGAACTGCTGTTTCCTCTATGAGACACACCCACTGAGTCAGTTTGCATTTTGTTTCATACTCTCAAACAGTATGTGCAAGGTGCTTTCACATGTACATTCTTAACTTTGTACTTTTGAGTTTGGTGCTACCAATATAACAGGTGTGAAATGTGCCTCGGACCACAATCTGGACCAAAATTTGGTTTGAACAAAACACATGGTCACTGTCCAGGTCAAACTGAACCATTTAAATTTACGTTTAAAACAGAAGCTCACAAAATCAACGCATCTGATAAATCAGGAGTAAAGGCTTATTTTTCCTTTTTCTGAGTTCTAGTTTTGAAAGTCTTCCAATCAAACCAGTGATCACAAAAATTGATTGTACTACCACGAACTGTGGGGGTGGGTGGGGGGTGCTGGAGCACATGCAAAAGCACATCTTGCATGATTATATATTTTATCAAGGGACAACACGAGCTTGACTATTTTAAAAGTACTGTATATCTATGCAATTTAAAATGGAAGCAATGCAATTATGGAATTGGCCTCATATACAGCTTCCAAAAATTTGATGCTTTGCCTTTACATTCATTATAAAATTACAAAAATAAAATAGTAAAATAGGAAAATTACATATCTGTGTCTGATACTCAATGTTATACACAAATACGTAAAGACACCATTGCATTCACGCAGTGTAGCGAATAGTTCCAACGAGACACAATTCTAGACAAAAGGACACGGCAAAGATATTTAACAATAATGAAAAATACTGAGGGGACTTTGAAATATATAATATTGTTGTGAATTATTTAATGTCCTGCTGATCACCTCTGCCACATATTTAGATATGTTAATGGGGCATAAATGAGACAATGTGCTGTCCCTCAAACATACAACATGAGTGTCCACTATGTGAACGATAACAACACTGCTGCACAACTTCCTGTATAGTGATCAGTTACATGTTATATCCCATAAAAAAATAAACTCTATTGTCCCGAATAAGAAAAGCAAAGCAAGTCTGACATGGGGCTACAAAGAGAGGATTCAATGCACAGAGCATCCCCCCATCATCTCGGCCAGACCCCCGCTGTAAATTGCCCCCTGATTTTCTGCCTCAAGGCACATTTACACTTACGGGACCCCATGAAATTGTGTGTGTGTGTGTGTGTGTGTCTGTGTGTGTGTATACGCGCCTGCATAAACTAATCTACAGGACAACAGGGTCTCTGTCCCACCCCCCCTTAGAAAGAATTAGGGCTGGGGGTCTCACAGCTGAGCATTTTACTGACAATAGAAACCGGAGGTGTGCATTTATCTGTGTATGTGTATGTATGTGTGTGTGTGTGTATGTGTGCGTGTGTGAGTGTGCATACATGCATGCATGTTCACTTGCACTGCCTCCTGTCACACACGTGTCAAACACAAAGCCATCCAACTGTCCACATGGCCCAGGGGAGCAGGACTGACAGGGAGGAGAGAGAGAGAGATGGATGCATGGAAGGAGAGAAGATTAGCACAGAAGAAAAAAGAGTGGGAGGAAAAGGGGGGTCTGAAATGTGCACCCTCAGTGTAAAGAGAGACACAGAGAAAGAGAATTTTTTTAAAAAATGGCAAAAACTATAATAGCAAAAAAAAAAAAAAAAAAAAAAAAAAAAGTAGGAAGAATTACAGTGTACAGATGGCTGTAAAAGCATGAGCAGATTGGACCAGGTGATCATAAACAAGGGGGGAGGCACGATCCTAATTCACTGTTTTCTCAAATTAATTTTTTTCCCCTAAATAATGCTGATTTAAATGCAAACCCAAATCTCAGCACTAAACAAAAATAAATATTTAGGGGAACAATTACGTAATAACATACATAACTTTCTGTTTTAATTGCACTTTTGTTGCAGGGGGTGATGAATCAGTTTGTTTTGTAGCTGGAAGCATTTGCGTATCCACAGTTTAATAAAATTCAGCTTTGAAAGCCAAGCTGTTCTTTATTAATAACTACTGGATAGTACAGGGTGCTGGCATTTAAAGAGGACATAGTACAACTCTTTTCAGCAACCCATTAGTACACACTGAGCAAAAAAAAAGTTAACCCTAAGTGCAGGTACACTGTGATCAACTTCAGCAGTTGAGCAAATTCACACAGACCATTTATTTATTTAACAATTATACCACGGTCAGTGAGAATTCGATGTCTAACTGGTGTGCATTATTTTCGTATATACGCACACGTAGTTCGGCGAGTTAAATCACTGTAATAATCACTCCGCTCTGGTTGTCACCAAAGCAACGGACCAAACAGTTGGCGCAGATCAGCTGTGTTTTGACAAGTGAATGACAGAAACGCGATAAACATGGATTTCCAAGTGAATTTTAATATTGTTGGCCAAAATAAAACATTTGAGGAACGGAAAGAGGAGAGCAAACGAGAAGAACAGCAAAAGCAACGGCGTAAAGATTTAACATCAGACGAACTTGACAGGATTGAAGACGGGAAAGAAGAAGAGAACGGTTCTACAGCGAGCGTAGTTTCTGGACCTGTTTGACAGAGTTTGTCACAGCGCGACACAGCAGAGAGAGAGAGGAGGGGCGGTGTAGCGGCCCGCTGCGGCGCAGCCCACAGATTCACGCGTCAGAGACAAAACATAAATAGTCCCAAATACTCGCACATTTTTATCAAGTTCTGTCAACTTAAATAAATATTTGTGTGTTAGCTCACTGTGTGGGACCGTGGTATAAGCGGATTAAACTCGAAGCCGTGCATTACACGGTTTGAATGCACTTCACGGAGTAACACCACGAAACCGTGTAATGCACGGCTTCTCGTTGTTTAATCCTTACTTATAGGGCACCCAGAAGTTGGAAACTGAAGGGGTGATGATGACTGTTATCAGTGTAAATGCCCCACAGGTAGGTTGCAAGATGGAGAAAGATTTCTAGAGACAGTTAACCCAGCTTGACACTTGCACAAATTTGATCCCTGCACTTGCACGCAATCGTGCATTATGAATTTTTGAAAATTCGTTCAAGATTTTTCCTGACTTTGACCTTTGACCTATGACATTGAAAATTGAATTAGTTCTTGCCTATCAGGATATGAATCTTCAGTAAAAATTTCATAACGATATCTGAAAAATTGTGGGCTGTTCACAAACAAACAAGCAAATAAACAAATAACTAACAAACAGGGGTGAAAACTTAAAAATTTATAACTCGGTCAAAAAAGACTGAATTTCTTTCATATTTGAGAGCATTTTGTTGGATGGTATCCTTTACCAAATGTCAATGTTGGATCTGGATCTGATTCAGATTACAGATTTTATGGCCATTTAAATTTAACATTAAAAACCCCATTTAATGTATATTTTACATCATATCTTAATCAAATATACCCCAATCACTCTCATATTTGAAAGTGAAGTGCAGACTGGCACTCACTATCGCCTGACAAAGTCTGAGCTGGACTGTGAATTTTGTGCACATTTGAAATTAATATTGAAATCCCATTTGATGGACATTTTGCATTATATCTCAATCTAAAGTTTGTCAATCACTCTCATGTGTGACAACGAGGTGCAAACTGGCACTCAATGAACAGACTAAGTTTGATCTGCATCTGATCCATATTGCGGATTTAGTGGATATTTGATTTTAACACTGAAAAGCCCTTTTGATCTACAGTTGTACTCAAATGTTTTGTGTTTTATTTACATCAATTATGAAGAAATACAAACAGTGTGGCACTCTACGGTAAATCTGCATGGAGTAGACAGTTTTCAAAAACTGAGTGACTGTGCAATAAGGAAAGCCACCAAGACACCCAGACAACCCAGAAAAAGTTATAGGCTTATGTGGCTGTGATTGGAGAAACTGTGCACAATGCAAGGCTTTGCATTTTGCATCACTACTCTTAGCTTCATAGTAGAGTACAGCAGAGAAGGATTTTCTTTCACCAAATCAGATCAAATCTTGGCTTGCATCTCAGATGTACCTTCTGGCAATTTGTAGCTAAACTTTCAGGTCTTCTTTTTAAGAAAATCCTCCTCTATACCACTTCATCATGAAGATGGATAACTGGTCCTTTTGGTTGCTCCCTTGTTTTCACAGCAGATCCAAGGTGGATCTGCATATCGATTTGGCACAGGTTTTAGGTCAGATGCCCTTCCTGATGTAACTCCACAATTTCATGATGAAGTGTGGCAGGGGTGACGTTTGAACCAGGGACCTTCCACATTGAAACCAAGCACACTAACCACTTTGCAACCACCCCTCCCTATTAAAAAAATGAAATAAATTAATATATAAAAGTTAGCTTAGCTTGAAGGCTGATTGTAATACTTTACAGAACTATTTACTTGCCTATCACATCCACTGGACTGACAATAATGTGCTTGCAGTATGTGTAATATATAGAAAAATGCAAGTGTCCGGTCGGGACTTGTATCATCAGATACTCAATATTAAATGACTTATATCAGGATCGAGGCAAAAAATAAGGACAACTTATCAGCACATCTCTAAGGGCCCCTTCACACATATAGTACAAATAAGTACAAATCAGAGCGAATCACGGTGGAACAGCTCGTATGAGCAAACCACGAAAACATCGAGCCAACGGGCAGGCATGAACTACAACACCGCTGCGACATGCATGACACCATCACGTGCACAAAACCGTCGCAGCAGGAACAGAGTGCGAGGGGTTGGTAAGGTAAGACCTTACTTGTGTGAAGCGCCTTGGGGCAAGTTTGTTGATTTGGCGATATATAAATGAAATAAATTGAAATTGAGCAGTTGGAGCATGTGTAACCACATCGCGCAGCTGCTGTGAAAAAAAAAAAAATACATGCCACCTACGGGATTCGAACCTGCAATTTATAAAAGCTCTGATTGCCAGACAGAAACTTTACCTCTCCGATACCATCGCTGTTCTGTAAAAGGTCCAGAAAAATGCCTGAAATCAACAAGGACATAAGCGGATTTTTTTTTTTAAATGAGAAAAAAGCACCGTGATAACTGACCATTTCTGCTAATACATGACTGAAAGTGGCATATTTGTCACACTGTTGGCTTGTCATATAGTCCTGCGACGTGACATTCAGATCACCTGCACATGAACTGACGGTCCGTTTCAGCTGGGACAGCCTGTCAATGTGAGCGCTTTCCAGCCCATCAAAAAAGTGATATACGAGGTCTGTCAATAAAGTAACGGTCCTTTTTATTTTTTTCAAAAACTATATGGATTTCATTCATATGTTTTTACGTCAGACATGCTTGAACCCTCGTGCGCATGTGTGAGTTTTTCCATGCCTGTCGGTGACGTCATTCGCCTGTGAGCACTCCTTGGGAAGGAGTGGTCCCGCTCCCTCATCGGATTCTCATTGTCTGGAAATGGCGGAATGAAAAGGACTTTTTTTCCATCAGAATTTTTTCAGAAGCTGTTAGAGACTGGCACCTGGAAACCATTTGAAAAATTTATCTGGCTTTCGGTGAAAATTTTACAGGCTTCACAGAGAATAAGGTCTGTTAGTACAGCTTTAAGGACCCCTTTAAGGACGCTCGGTGCACCACGCTCTGAGCTGTGACAACGCGGCACAAGCCATCGGACCATTTCTAAATGGATGGCTCTGTGGATACGAGACCGTCGTGTGGTCTTTCTCTGGTTATCACAAGAGCTGGACATCAGCCATTTTACGGCAGATTTCACTTTTAACAAGAGATTTTGTCATGGAAAGCTGCGCGGAGGCTTCGCGCATCACGACCGATTCGCTTTGGAAGTGAGACAAAGGAACACCTCCGTTTCGGCATGTCAGAGGACAAGTTTGGACATGTCTATCTCGGCTTTCAATGCTTACCAGTCCAGTAAGTATCAGTGAAATTGTGGAGAGCTGGACATGTCCAAATTTGTCCTCTGACACGCAGAAACGGAGGTGTTCCTTTGTCTTGCTTCCAAAGCGAATCGGTCGTTACGCACAAAGCCTCCGTGCGGCTTTCCATGACAAAATCTCTTGTTAAAAGTGAAATCTGCTGGAAAATGGCTGATGTCCAGCTCTTGTGATAACCAGAGAAAGACCACACGACAGTCTCGTATCCACAGAGCCATCCGTTTAGAAATGGTCCGGTGGCTTCTGCCGCGTTGTCGCAGCTCGGAGCGTGCCGTGCCGAGCGTCCTTAAAGGGGTCCTTAAAGCTGTACTAACAGACGTTATTCTCTGTGAAGCCCGTAAAATTTTCATCGAAAGCCAGATAAATTTTTCGAATGGTTTCCAGGTGCCAGTCTCTAACAGCTTCTGAAAAAATTCTGATGGAAAAAAAGTCCTTTTCATTCCACCATTTCCAGACAATGAAAATCCGATGAGGGGCGGGACCACTCCTTCCCAAGGCGTGCTCACAGGCGAATGACGTCACCGACAGGAGTGGAAAAACTCACGCATGCGCACGAGGGTTCAAGCATGTCTGACATAAAAACATATGAATGAAATCCCTATAGTTTTTGAAAAAATAAAAAGGACCATTACTTTATTGACAGACCTCGTACACTCAACAAAAATTAAATGCAACACTTTTGGTTTTGCTCCCATTTTGTATGAGATGAACTCAAAGATCTAAAACTTTTTCCACATACACAATATCACCATTTCCCTCAAATATTGTTCACAAACCAGTCTAAATCTGTGATATTGAGCACTTCTCCTTTGCTGAGATAATCCATCCCATCTCACAGGTGTGCCATACCAAGATGCTGATTAGACACCATGATTAGTGCACAGGTGTGCCTTAGACTGTCCACAATAAAAGGCCACTCTGAAAGGTGCAGTTTTGTTTTATTGGGGGGGGGGGATACCAGTCAGTATCTGGTGTGACCACCATTTGCCTCATGCAGTGCAACACATCTCCTTCGCATAGAGTTGATCAGGTTGTCAATTGTGGCCTGTGGAATGTTGGTCCACTCCTCTTCAATGGCTGTGCGAAGTTGCTGGATATTGGCAGGAACTGGTACATGCTGTCGTATACGCCGGTCCAGAGCATCCCAAACATGCTCAATGGGTGACATGTCCGGTGAGTATGCCGGTCATGCAAGAACTGGGACATTTTCAGCTTCCAAGAATTATGTACAGATCCTTGCAACATGGGGCCATGCATTATCCTGCTGCAACATGAGGTGATGTTCTTGGATGTATGGCACAACAATGGGCCTCAGGATCTCGTCACGGTATCTCTGTGCATTCAAAATGCCATCAATAAAATGCACCTGTGTTCTTCATCCATAACAGACGCTTGCCCATACCATAACCCTACCACCACCATGGGCCACTCGATCCACAACATTGACATCAGAAAACCGCTCACCCACACACCACACACACGCTGTCTGCCATCTGCCCTGGACAGTGTGAACCGGGATTCATCCGTGAAGAGAACACCTCTCCAACGTGCCAAACGCCAGCGAATGTGAGCATTTGCCCACTCAAGTCGGTTACGACGACGAACTGGAGTCAGGTCGAGACCCCGATGAGGACGACAAGCATGCAGATGAGCTTCCCTGAGACGGTTTCTGACAGTTTGTGCAGAAATTCTTTGGTTATGCAAACCGATTGTTTCAGCAGCTGTCCGAGTGACTGGTCTCAGACGATCTTGGAAGTGAACATGCTGGATGTGGAGGTCCTGGGCTGGTGTGGTTACACGTGGTCTGCGGTTGTGAGGCTGGTTGGATGTACTGCCAAATTCTCTGAAACGCCTTTGGAGACGGCTTATGGTAGAGAAATGAACATTCAATACATGAGCAACAGCTCTGGTTGACATTCCTCCTGTCAGCATGCCAATTGCACGCTCCCTCAAATCTTGCAACATCTGTGGCATTGTGCTGTGTGAAAAAACTGCACCTTTCAGAGTGGCCTTTTATTGTGGGCAGTCTAAGGCATACCTGTGCACCAATCATGGTGTCTAATCAGCATCTTGATATGGCACACCTGTGAGGTGGGATGGATTATCTCAGCAAAGCAGAAGTGCTCACTATCACAGATTTAGACTGGTTTGTGAACAATATTTGAGGGAAATGGTGATATTGTGTATGTGGAAAATGTTTTAGATCTTTGAGTTCATCTCATACAAATTGGGAGCAAAACCAAAAGTGTTGCGTTTATATTTTTGTTGAGTGTATGTTTTTTATGTATTTCCACGTGAGGACAGCAAGCACACACACTTGTACGTCAAAACACGGTATGTGTTCTGCAGCTGTGATGTCCAGGACCAGAGTTGTCAACAGCCGCTGCTGTTGGCAGCCAGGCACGCCCCCTGTCAATTCAGCGTACAGACCAAGGTGTCACTCTGTGATCAGAGGTGCCTCGCCTTGGGGGGGGCGCAAACCACACGCATGCACACGTGTTGTGGGGGGAGCCGACACTCTGGCACGCCACGTGTACTCGGCAACTCCACAGTCGTGGGGGCACTTAGACAAATTTCACAGACTGTTGTCGTGCTAATGGCGGGAACGGCACACATTTTCTAAGTGCCAAGCGAGCGGTGTCAGATGTTCGTGTGTCACCTGGAATTTGGCCAAAACCTGCCGTGAGAGGGATTGAATGGGCTCTCACAGTGCACACCACTGTGAGTGCACACCACTATTTGCAAACACCAGCGTCTTTCAGCCATTGGTGTGCGCAAATAGTTGTAGCAACAGGTGTACGAGGCGTTGGAGGCAGCTCCGATTTAACACGTATTACATACGATTCCTGCTTCATGCGCAATTCATCCACATTCGTACCATGTGTGAAGGGGCCCTAATACAAGCTCATGTTTCTCACAGAACAGTCCATAAATAACTACAAATTTTCCCGCATCTCTATGTGAAAGTGATGAAAGGAAAACTTGAGGACAAAAAAACATTCAGCTGGCATAAAGAAACCCGTGCTGAAACAGAGGCACTCGTAGCCTGTTCCACATATATTGATGTAGAAGTCGGCCATCTAAGCACAGCAGGTAGGCAGTAATTCAGCCCGGATGTACAATCAATGATGGCAAATAGAGGCAGCAGGAGGTACCAACAAGGATATGCTACTTCATTTCCATCCCACTTTTTTAACCTCTCTGCCTCTTGCTGTTAAACACAAACTTTCCTCATCTCCCTTCATCAAAGGCAAATGCTGTGACTCACATTCTCTGGACTACAATACACTCGTCAAGCGTCTCTCCCTTGCCGCTCAATTCTAATGAGGTATCATGTAAGTCCCTCAATTTTCATACAGTTTTTCATACAATTTTTCCATGGACAGAATGAAAACGGTCTGGAAAATGTCACTATGTTTACATGGACTGAGTTCCAGCACCCCACAGTGGCTTTTCTGCTTCACATGAATGCCGAATTCAGCATATGCAGGTGATAATTTCAGGAGCTCCTCAAGTGCTGCAGTGTGTTAAGAAAGGTGGCAAATGATGTCATGAAAGTAAAGTGTGTCAAAGCTAGGGATGGGTATCGATAAGATTTTATCGATATCGATACCATTATCGATTCTGCTTCTCTATCCGATTCCTTATCAATTCCCTTATCGATACCTCGTGTGAATTTTTTGTACTAAAAGTAGGCTTTACAGGTTTTCTATGTCAGTGGGTCAAAGAGCTTTTTTTTAATCATGCACTCGCTCTGTGGAATGGTCTCCCTGTGACTGTGAAGCATTCTCTCTCTTATCTTTATCTTTATCTGTTCTATTCTTTTACTTCTGTTTTTAATTAAGTATTTGAATTTTTAATTTTTATTTATTATTTACATTTTTTTTTACCTCTCTTCCTGAAAAACAAAAGAACGCTCCAACACATCACTAGTATTTTGTTGCACCACCTCTGGCTTTTATAACAGCTTGCAGTCTCTGAGGCATGGACTTAATGAGTGACAAACAGTACTCCATCAATCTGGCTCCAACTTTCTCTGATTGCTGTTGCCAGATCAGCTTTGCAGGTTGGAGCCTTGTCATGGACCATTTTCTTCAACTTCCACCAAAGATTTTCAATTGGATTAAGATCCGGACTATTTGCAGGCCATGACATTGACCCTATGTGTCTTTTTGCAAGGAATGTTTTCACAGTTTTTGCTCTATGGCAAGATGCATTATCATCTGGAAAAATGATTTAATCATCCCCAAACATCCTTTCAATTGATGGGATAAGAAAAGTGTCCAAAATATCAACATAAACTTGTGCATTTATTGATGATGTAATGACAGCCATCTCCCCAGTGCCTTTACCTGACATGCAGCCCCATATCATCAATGACTGTGGAAATTTACATGTTCTCTTCAGGCAGCCATCTTTATAAATCTCATTGGAACAGCACCAAACAAAAGTTCCAGCATCATCACCTTGCCCAATGCAGATTCGAGATTCATCACTGAATATGACTTTCATCTAGTCATCCACAGTCCATGATTGCTTTTCCTTAGCCCATTGTAACCTTGTTTTTTTCTGTTTAGGTGTTAATGATGGCTTTCGTTTAGCTTTTCTGTATGTAAATCCCATTTCCTTTAGGCGGTTTCTTACAGTTCGGTCACAGACGTTGACTCCAGTTTCCTCCCATTCATTCCTCATTTGTTTGTTGTGCATTTTCGATTTTTGAGACATACTGATTTAAGTTTTCTGTCTTGACGCTTTGATGTCTTCCTTGGTCTACCAGCATGTTTGCCTTTAACAACCTTCCCCTGTTGTTTGTATTTGGTCCAGAGTTTAGACACAGCTAACTGTGAACAACCAACATCTTTTGCAACATTGCGTGATGATTTACCCTCTTTTAAGAGTTTGATAATCCTCTCCTTTGTTTCAATTGACATCTCTCGTGTTGGAGCCATGATTCATGTCAGTCCACTTGGTGCAACAGCTCTCCAATGTGTGATCACTCCTTTTTAGATGCAGACTAACAAGCAGATCTGATTTGATGCAGGTGTTAGTTTTGGGGATGAAAATTTACAGGGTGATTCCATAATTTATTCCACAGAATTGAGTGAGTCCGTATTTTTTTCCCCTCTGCTTGGTCTAAAAAAGTAACCATTACTGACTGCCACAATTTTTTTCCTGATTTCTTATAGTGTTTCTTAAAGCCAGAAAGTTGCCATTTGAAATGACTTTAGTTTTGTGTCATGTCTGTGATCTGCTTTTTTTCTACAAAATTAAACAACTGAATGAACATCCTCCATGGCCGGTGATTCCATAATTTTTGCCAGGGGTTGTATACGAGGTCTGTCAATAAAGTAACGGTCCTTTTTATTTTTTTCAAAAACTATATGGATTTCATTCATATGTTTTTACCTCAGACATGCTTGAACCCTCGTGCGCATGCGTGAGTTTTTCCACGCTGTCGGTGACGTCATTCGCCTGTGAGCACGCCTTGGGAAGGAGTGGTCCCGCCCCCTCGTCAGATTTTCATTGTCTGGAAATGGCGGAATGAAAAGGACTTTTTTTCCATCAGAATTTTTTCAGAAGCTATTAGAGACTGGCACCTGGAAACCATTCGAAAAATTTATCTGGCTTTCTGTGAAAATTTTACGGGCTTCACAGAGAATAAGGACTGTTACCACAGCTTTAAGGACCCCTTTAAGGATGCTCGGCGCGCCGCGCTCCGAGCTGCGATGACGCGGCACAAGCCACCGGACCATTTCTAAACGGATGGCTCTGTGGATACGAGACCGTTGTGTGCTCTTTCTCTGGTTATCACAAGAGCTGGACATCAGCCATTTTCCGGCAGATTTCACTTTTAACAAGAGATTTTGTCATGGAAAGCCGCATGGAGGCTTCGCGCGTAAAGACCGATTCGCTTTGGAAGCGAGACAAAGGAACACCTCCGTTTCGGAGTGTCAGAGGACAAGTTTGGACATGTCTATCTCGGCTTTCAATGCTTACCAGTCCAGTAAGTATCAGTGAAATTGTGGAGAGCTGGACTAGACTATTTTTTTCATGCAGTTGTTCACAAAGTGGTGATTCTCACCCATCTTTGCTTCTGAACAGCTGATCCTTTTGGGGATGCTCCTTTTATACCCAATCATGACACTCACAATTAGTGTCCTCAGTTCCCAAACGCTTATTGAGTGTTGTTAGAAAGAACGGTGATGTAACACAGTGGTAAACATATCACTGTCCCATCTTTTTGAAGCATGTTGCAGGCATCCATTTCAAAATGAGAAAATATTTGCACAAAAACAATAAAGTTTATCAGTATGAACATTAAATATCTTGTCTTTGTGGTGTATTCAATTGATTATAGGTTGAAGAGGATTTACAAATCATTGTATTCTGTTTTTATTTACATTTTACACAATGTCCCAACTTCACTGGAACTGGTGTTGCTTAATGTCACAGGAGTAAAGACCCTTTATGGTTTCTTAACTACAGGACATGAAGCATTTTGTAGTTGCTTTCCCAGGAAGGAAACAAAGTAAATGCATCACAATTCAGCAGATGAATGAAAACCAACTGGATTAATTTCAGGAGTTGTGAACAGATTATAAACCAATAAAACTTGTAGATCCATACAGGATTTGCTGTGCTGACTCTGAGCAAAATGAAAGAACCCAAAAGAAATGAATAACCACAGATGGGTTGTGTTATGACAGTAATATGGCTCCTTTATGGCTCCTACAGACTGTGAGATTTCAGCAACTTTACAAGTTAACTGCAAGCCACATTGTGCAACATGGCTTTAATTAGCTTAGGTAATCCTCCAAGTTTTGATGTATGTAGACTGCAAGATATAACACCTACAGAATCATGTTTGAGGGAGTAAGTGTCTTGTCTTTTCTTTCTTTGGAGTTGAACATAAAGTGTTTGTCCTCGCAGAAAGTATCACATTACAGAAGGATAAAGACAATTTTCGCATTTTCCTCATCATTGTGATCGATTTGCCATTGTTGCTGATATTTGGATATTTGGGACCCAAATGCTGCTCATGTTGTTGTCGCCTTCTTGTGTTGTCATGATTCAGCCTTGTTGGGCCTGGCTGTTATTATTTTGAAGTCTTTTTTCCACGTTTGTGCTCTCTTTCATGCCATGAGGAAATGGCATCTCACTAATTTAGAAGATCTTCACTTAGCCTGGAAAAAGAGTCTGTTGCTCTATAAAAAAGCCCTCCGTAAAGCTAGGACATCTTACTACTCATCACTAATTGAAGAAATAAGAACAACCCCAGGTTTCTTTTCAGCACTGTAGCCAGGCTGACAAAGAGTCAGAGCTCTATTGAGCCGAGTATTCCTTTAACTTTAACTAGTAATGACTTCATGACTTTCTTTGCTAATAAAATTTTAACTATTAGAGAAAAATTACTCATAACCATCCCAAAGACGTATCGTTATCTTTGGCTGCTTTCAGTGATGCCGGTATTTGGTTAGACTCTTTCTCTCAGATTGTTCTGTCTGAGTTATTTTCATTAGTTACTTCATCCAAACCATCAACATGTCTATTGGACCCCATTCCTACCAGGCTGCTCAAGGAAGCCCTACCATTATTTAATGCTTCGATCTTAAATATGATCAATCTATCTTTATTAGTTGGCTATGTACCACAGGCTTTTAAGGTGGCAGTAATTAAACCATTACTTAAAAAGCCATCACTTGACCCAGCTATCTTAGCTAATTATAGGCCAATCTCCAACCTTCCTTTTCTCTCAAAAATTCTTGAAAGGGTAGTTGTAAAACAGCTAACTGATCATCTGCAGAGGAATGGTCTATTTGAAGAGTTTCAGTCAGGTTTTAGAATTCATCATAGTACAGAAACAGCATTAGTGAAGGTTACAAATGATCTTCTTATGGCCTCAGACAGTGGACTCATCTCTGTGCTTGTTCTGTTAGACCTCAGTGCTGCTTTTGATACTGTTGACCATAAAATTTATTACAGAGATTAGAGCATGCCATAGGTATTAAAAGCACTGCGCTGCGGTGGTTTGAATCATATTTATCTAATAGATTACAATTTGTTCATGTAAATGGGGAATCTTCTTCACAGACTAAGGTTAATTATGGAGTTCCACAAGGTTCTGTGCTAAGACCAATTTTATTCACTTTATACATGCTTCCCTTAGGCAGTATTATTAGACGGCATTGCTTAAATTTTCATTGTTACGCAGATGATACCCAGCTTTATCTATCCATGAAGCCAGAGGACACACACCAATTAGCTAAACTGCAGGATTGTCTTACAGACATAAGGACATGGATGACCTCTAATTTCCTGCTTTTAAACTCAGATAAAACTGAAGTTATTGTACTTGGCCCCACAAATCTTAGAAACATGGTGTCTAACCAGATCCTTACTCTGGATGCATTACCCTGACCTCTAGTAATACTGTGAGAAATCTTGGAGTCATTTTTGATCAGGATATGTCATTCAAAGCGCATATTAAACAAATATGTAAGACTGCTTTTTTGCATTTACGCAATATCTCTAAATAGAAAGGTCTTGTCTCAGAGTGATGCTGAAAAACTAATTCATGCATTTATTTCCTCTAGGCTGGACTATTGTAATTCATTATTATCAGGTTGTCCTAAAAGTTCCCTGAAAAAGCCTTCAGTTAATTCAAATGCTGCAGCTAGAGTACTGACGGGGACTAGAAGGAGAGAGCATATCTCACCCATATTGGCCTCTCTTCATTGGCTTCCTGTTAATTCTAGAATAGAAATTTAAAATTCTTCTTCTTACTTATAAGGTTTTGAATAATCAGGTCCCTTCTTATCTTAGGGACCTCATAGTACCATATCACCCCAATAGAGCGCTTCGCTCTCAGACTGCAGGCTTACTTGTAGTTCCTAGGGTTTGTAAGAGTAGAATGGGAGGCAGAGCCTTCAGCTTTCAGGCTCCTCTCCTCTGGAACCAGCTCCCAATTCGGATCAGGGAGACAGACACCCTCTCTACTTTTAAGATTAGGCTTAAAACTTTCCTTTTGCTAAAGCTTATAGTTAGGGCTGGATCAGGTGACCCTGAACCATCCCTTAGTTATGCTGCTATAGACTTAGACTGCTGGGGGGTTCCCATAATGCACTGAGTGTTTCTTTCTCTTTTGCTCTGTATGCACCACTCTGCATTTAATCATTAGTGATTGATCTCTGCTCCCCTCCACAGCATGTCTTTTTCCTGGTTTCTCTCCCTCAGCCCCAACCATTCCCAGCAGAAGACTGCCCCTCCCTGAGCCTGGTTCTGCTGGAGGTTTCTTCTTCCTGTTAAAAGGGAGTTTTTCCTTCCCACTAGTAGCCAAGTGCTTGCTCACAGGGGGTCGTTTTGACCTTTGGGGTTTTTACGTATTATTGTATGGCCTTGCCTTACAATATAAAGGGCCTTGGGCAACTGTTTGTTGTGATTTGGGCGCTATATAAATAAAAATTGAATTGACTGAATGTATCATAGTCATGCTTCATCTGGTCTTGTTTCTTGTTCTTGTCAGGTTTTCATGTTATCATTGGTTTTGTTTCTGTCAATCATCCTCGTATTTGTTCCTCTTGCTTCCTTATGTAGCTGTAGTTTAGTTCTGTTCATTACATTGTGTGTATTGTGCTTGGTCACAGTTTTGTTGTTAGTTACCTGCAAGTATTTCCTGTCTGGTTATTTTGCTTTAGTTATTTTATTGCACTCTGTTGCCATTTATTTTGTGTTACTGTTATTATACTTTAGTCACAGGGTTTTGTTATTTATCTGCAGTGCTGCTTATTTGATTATGTTCCATTTGTTATTTATTGCAGTTTCTGTTTATCTGTTATCTTGTTTTATTAATTGCATTATTCTCTAGTCAACGGTTTGTTTAGTCTCTGTTTTTCAGTAGTTTATTTTGGCTCTTCTCATTTGTGATTTCAGTTATGCTTTTATGTCCGTTTTGTTTTCAGTTCTCTGTTCATGCTCTGTCCTGGTTGTAGTTGTAATTTTAATCTGTCCTTGGTTTCTGTTTTTGCTTCATCTTCTTTGTTTGCCCCTGCAACAGCTCTTGTGTCCCTCACCTGTCACTATGACTCTTTTTGCTATGTGTTTTCTTCCACTTCCACTCTTGCACCTGCTCACGTGTCTTTGTCTCTTTCATCACTCCACTCTGTGTTTTCCTGCCTTCACTTTCTTGCACTGTGCACAGTCTCTGTCTTCCCCGGTCACGCCCCTTCCAGAACTTTCACTGACACCTGCATCTTGTTTCACTGATTACACCACCAGTTATTTAAGCCCTCACAGTCTCACAGCTCATCGCCAGATCGTTGTCTTAGTACACTTTCCAGCGCCCATCATTGTCCTGTTTTTTGTCCTGCCGTGTTCTGAACTTTGCTCTGTACCTCGACCATGCCTTTTGCTTCATCCCGGATGTCTGAGTTTACTTGTGCCTCTGAACCCTGCTCGTTTGTGACTGCGTCTCAGCCTGATCCTGTTTGTACCTCTGCCATGCTGACTGATTACATGTGTACCGAAACCAAGCCTGGAATAAAGACCATGATTTCTCCTACACCAAAGCCTAGTCTGGGGGTTTGCATTGTGGGTCCAGCCGCTCCTGGTGACGGGCTCCTGCCCGCCCTGACATGTGTGAGTTCGACCAATCACTACTGAGCCTTATCCATCAGCATTTTTGGGCCACATCAAAGTCCTGAATAAGGTACAAAATCACTTTTTAGGGGCCTGCACTGAAGACAAGCGCAAAGGTGTCAGACACCCTAAAATAGCCCGCAAGTTCCCACGGTGGAATCGGAGTTCGTTATGCAGAAATGTTGGGGCAAAAGGTATGTCTCGTATCTTTAACTTGTTGTTCATCAAAAGTGGAAGCATGTGTGACAGACATTCATTCATTCAATTGTTCATTTTCTGTTGCTTATCTGGCTCTGGGTTACAGTGGCGGCAGAGTAAGCAGCTCATGCCAAACTTCCCTATCCTCGGCCAAGTCCTGTAACATTTCCCGAGGCATTCCCAAGCCCCCTAGGAACTATAATCCCTCCAGCGGGTCCTGGGTCTTGCTCGTGGTCTACTCCCAGTAGGATGTGCCAGATGCCTGAATCACCTCAGCTGACTCCTTTCGGTGTGGAGAAGCAGCGGCTCTACTCCAAATCTCTCCTGGAGTTGAGCTTCTCACCCTGTCCAGCAGTGTAAACTCAGATACCCGATGGAGGAATCTCATTTCCGCCACTTGTATCTACGACTTCATTCTTTTGGTTATTACCAAAGTTCACAACCATAGGTCAGGATAGGAGCATAAATCAACTAGTAAATTGACAGCCTCGCCTTCTGGCTCAGCTCTTCCATCACCATCATGGTCCTGTACAGTATCCATAAAACATCAGATGCCTCCCCAATCTGTGTATCAATCTCAATCTCCAGTTTACCCCCACTCCTGATCAAGCCACAGAGATAAATCAACTCCTTCGCCTGGGAGTGGTTATGCATCTCGGGGCCAGACAATCCACAAGATACAGATTCTTATTGTCATTGTAACCAGTGCAATGAAAGTTAAGGTGCAAGCCTTTCAGTGCAAATACTAAAGGATTATTAACCAAGCAAGCAAGGTTAATAATCCTTCGCTTTAATAAGCCTGATATTAATAATCCATTCACTTTCTTCACCTCCGTGAAGAACCTGCTTAACAGATGGCCCAGTAGTTAGCTGGCAAGCTCACAATCTGTGTGTTTTTTTCCAATGCTGTTTAGATATTTATGGAGTATGTTCATGTCTGACTTGGTTTTACTAATCGTGTTTTTAGCTTTCTGGTTTGGAACAAAGTTTCAATCTGTTCTTGACTGTTCAGAGCTGTGTTTTCATCTTGTTGGAATTCATTCTGCACATCAACTTTGAGGTTGTTAATTCCTCCATTTTCTTTGTTCGCTTTTTGTTTTGTTTTATTTCGCACTGTGACAATTGTAAACAAAGTCGCAAATCTGATACACAATTCGGACAGATGTGTCATGGTAACAGTCGATATGGGAAAATATCAGACCGGAAAGCAGCTAATCAGAGTGCACGTACCATCATAGCCATATGATAAAAACAAATATAAACTTGAGTAATCCACACATCGACTTGAAAGGTCTGGAGAAGAAAAGAAAAATAAACATAACATTTAACCAAATGAAAGAGGTATGTCCAGAGCACAAATTACAACCCCAGTTCCAATGAAGTTGGGACATTGTGAAAAATGTAAATAAAACAGAATACAGTGATTTGCAAATCCTCTTCAATCTATAATTAATTGAATACACCACAAAGACAAGATATTAATGTTCATACTGATAAACCTTATTGTTTTTGTGCAAATATTTGCTCATTTTGAAATGGATGCCTGCAACATGCTTCAAAAAAGATGGGACAGTGATATGTTTACCACTGCGTTACATGACCTTTCCTCCTAACAACACTCAATAAGCGTTTGGGAACTGAGGATACTTATTGTTGAAGCTTTGTAAGTGGAATTCTTTCCCATTCTTGCTTGATGTACGACTTCAGTTGTTCAACAGTCTGGAGTCTCCGTTGTCATATTTGTCATATATGTTGTTGATGTATGGATTTTGCTTTGCATGGTAGAGTTTTAACTTGCACTTGTAGATGTAGCGGAAAACTGTGTTAACTGACAATGGTTTTGTGAAGTGTTCCTGAGCCCACGCGGTAAGATCCTTTACACAATGATGTTGGTTTTTAATGCAGTGCCGCCTGATGGATCGAAGGTCCCGGGGATTCAATGTTGGTTTTTGGCCTTGCCACTTATGTGTAGAAAGTTCTCCAGATTCTCTGATCTTTTGATTATATTATGGACTGTAGATGATGGAATTCCTAAATTCCTTGCAATTGAATGTTGAGAAACATTGTTCTTAAACTGTTTGACTATTGTTTCATGCAGATGTTCACAAAGTGGTGCTCCTCACCACATCATTGCTTGTGAACAGCTGAGCCTTTTGATGATGCTCCTTTTATAGCCAATCATGACACTCCCCTTTTTTCCAATTAGGTGTTCTTTGAACATTCATCTTTCCCATCTTTTTTTGCCCAGTCCCAAACTTTTTTGAAATGTGTTGCAGGCATCCATTTCAAAATGAGCAAATATTTGCACAAAACAACAACGCTTATCAGTTTGAACATTAAATATCTTGTCTTTGTGCTGTATACAATTGAATGTAGGTTAAAGAGGATTTGCAAATCATTGTATTCTGTTATGATTTACATTTTACACAACGTCCCCACTTCACTGGAACTGGGGTTGTAAAAAAGAAAAAAAATTATAATTATAAATAATATTCTAAATTATAAAAAATTATAAGAATGTAGTAGTAAAAAGGAGATTGCATATATATATATATATATATATATATATATATATATATATATATATATACACAGTGGTGGGCACACTTCCGATATCCGATAACAGATAATTATCGAAGATAATGTTTTCATTATCGGATTATCTTTTAGATAACTATAAAAACCATTATCGGACTAATTATCTTCCGATGAATTGTCGTCCGATAACTTTTAGACCGATAACGTAGTAAACCAAGCTGAACAACAGCAGCAAACGTTTATAAAGTTTAGGATCAGTTAAGACCTACCTATTGAAAATTTTGTTAAGAGACGTGTAGTTCTTCTACTGCAAACAGAAGTGAGCTAGTTTCAGGAGAAACCACTCTACCCTCTGCTGACAAAGAAGAACTGGTCATTTAAAAATAAAATAATAATTTTCTTTAACACCATACTGATATGCTGGCAATATCACCCAAGTCATCCAGAGGCATACATTTTTAACTTATGGTTCAAATTTTAACCTAACTAATTTTGGACAAGTTATTTAAAATTACTGTCATGCCTGAAGTTTTATAAAGTGAAAACATCAGATAATTGTTTTAGTTTTAAAGTAATGTGCTAATTTTTAAGATTTTGTGAGCACATGCTGTGCCCGCAGTGCATTATGGGTAATCTCAGTACGTTACGACAGGACAAATGCATTTCAGACACTCTGTTCAGGCTCCACGGACAACAGCATTAAACTCTAGTGCCTAAAACTCTCGTGAATATATTCTCTGGGTTTATAGACGTTATTGTATTTGCGTTTGTTAAATTCCACACCTTTTAAATGTAGCAGACGCCAGACACTGATTATCTGGAATATTGTTTTGGCAAGTTTTTCAGACCTCTGCTGCCATCTACTGGCCAGTAGTGTTCATGGCAGCATTTGCCCTAAGTACTAAGCGTCTGGTTGTCAAATCAACTTTTTGGCTTTGCAAATGGCTTTTTTTTTTTTAACAAATTAAGTTTAAAAACAAAACAACAACAACAACAATAAACATTACAAGACAGCTCTGCGGTGTTTGCACATGCACAGTGCAAGAGGTTGGATGCTTGTAGCTCTGCAGCAGGAGGATAAGCTCACAACGGCCAACCAGAATAATATCAAACAGGTTTGATTTTCATTCGACCATACGATCCGCGATCAGGAGGTGGTGTTGAACGCAGCCTTAACACTACACGATGCAGGACGTGCGATTAACCTGAAACTTGGTCCAAAAAATTCCTGCATGAAAAATCATCTCGCACAATGTAAAGCACGTTTTACAACATCATAAAACGTGCGCACATTCTCTCCACATGCAAAACATTTTGTGATGACACTTCCAGGGCTCCGTAAAAATGCCTGTTTTTACAAATAAAAAAATGGAATATATATTAGTAATATAAACTATAATATTAGTAGAAGCTATAGTGGCATTAAAACTTAAATTTGTTCTGCTAGTAGTTGCAAATGTGCAAAAGACAATATTGGAATTTAATGGTTATCTGTAACTTCCGATACATTTTTGGGTGGTTCATCAGTTTATCTTTATCAAAGATAAATTTTCAGTTATCTGATTATCTGTTATCGAAGTTAATTTTTTGGTTATCTGTGCCCACCACTGTATATATATATATATATATATATATATATATATATATATATATATATATATATATATATATGAAAGAGAAAAGTATGTACAAAACTATGGCTACTTCAGTGGCAGTTGATACTGCACAGAAACAACCACTGCACTCATTTTAAGTGTGGCATGTGACCTTGCTGTTTGGCAGGGGTGGGACAAAGTCACTGTCAAGTCATTGTCAAGTCTCAAGTCTGCTTGCAAACAACTGGTGGTCATTATGACTTGAGACTGACTTAGGACTTGCTGATTCATGACTTGAAAGTGACTTGATGGTGACTTCACCTCTCATCTGCTATTTGGTTTTATAACAGCTGAGTGGATCCTTGTCATATGATTGGTGGATTGTATGTCCCATGACATGGATTATTCATCCCATTTGTGTTGCATTGCATTTAGAGTGCAGTTTGGTTCCATTTGGAGTACAATTTTTTTTTCCATACGTCTGGTACCATTGCACTCCACACACGCGCGCACACACACACACACACACACACACACACACACACACACACACACACACAAAACGTGCATGTGTATGCACACACAAAACAAATCCACTGTGCTGTCTGGAGGCTGTTAGCAGGAAGTCAGAATGAAAAACTGGACTAATTTCTGATGTGATTTTTTTTTCGTTGCACTGAGGATGTACACAGTCTTTTTTGGGGGGTAGTACATGCGTGCACAAGCGCCGACCCAGTTGTGTGTGTGCGCGCGCAGGGGACAACGACTCTACCGAGACGAGTTGATTGAGCTAACTGACGCTGCTAATTCTTGCAACACACACACACACACAAAATCCACTCAGCTATAAGCCATCTGGATGCATGAAGAACTGTTCAGATGAAAAGCTGATGTTATTTTTGGCTGAATTTAGGAATGACACATTTTTTTTTTTTTATGGAAGTGTGAAGTCAGTGCACTGCATCAATGGACTACAAGTCACAATTTGGACTTTAGCAGCAGTGGAACACCAAAATGTAAGTAAGTCCCTTTTCTGTTGTTTATAAATTAATAAAATATCAAATGACAAGGATCTATTTTAGCCGTTATATAAAACAAATAATGAATGTTTTTACATTCTTTCAATGGAACGAATATTTAATTCGGTGAAAGCTGGAACAAACCATTCAACTCGGCTTCACCTTGTTGAATGGTATGTTCCAGCTTTCACCTCATGAAATATTCATACCATTGAACTCATAAACATTCATTATTTGTATACCAGTGGCATTCATCTCTCTAACAGCAGCTGGGTAGAAACTGTTTTTCAATCCATTTGTACTTGCTTTAATGGCTTGTAGGTCTGCCTGATGGCAGTAGCTCAATAAAGTGGCCAGGGTGAGATGAGTCCTTTAGGATGGTGTTGGTTCTCCTGAGACGGTAAGAGTCATGACGGTCCCTAGTGTGGGTAGAGGGCACCCAGTGATCTCTACTATTTTGGTAACCCTCTGGAGCTCTTTCCTGTTTAACACAGTCCAGCTGGCAAACCACGTACAGAGGCTGTATGTGAGGATGCTCTCCGTGATAGAGCAGTTAAACACATTGGGATGGAAATCTTGAACAGGTTTCAGTTGGAAACTGGTTCCAAACATTTCACTCAATCAGAACTGTATGTTTCAAATACTATTGTTTCCTCTTATCAATGGCTGCATGTTTCTCTGATCATTCCACATTGCAAAAACTTATGTCACATCTGATGCGATAACGCCAAAACTCTATAAAGCCTGGGTCCCACCGAATAATGAAGGATGAAGGAGGAGCCACGCAGCATGTTTTCTTTGCTACGAGAGGGTTTCTTCAACTATCGTGGGAGTTTCATGACTCTGAGTGGCTCTTAGAGGCATTATCTTCAGTTAATGAGGCTTCTCTCTGAGCGTGGCGCTAATTTCAAGAAGTTCAAAATTTAGCAACAACAGCGTGGCACAGTTTGTGTACGAGTTACTGCGATGACTTAGAGGCATTTGCGTGGCGCTTACGAGTCTGCTAAAAGCCCATTATCCGTGCGCCTGGCAGCTTCGCAGGACCTGAGAGGCTATTTTTGGAGCGGCTCTCCTCTTGCGCACACAATTCCACCTGCTCTGTGCGCTGGACTCTATATAAAATAATTATTTTGTAGCGGATTAATCATTTTCTGCCAAACCTTGGATGCTGAAACACCTCTAATCACTTCTGGAATCACAGAGGACTGTTTCATCTGGACGCTTTTTTTCCTCTCTTTCCTGCTCCATGTTGAACAGCTTAAGGTAACTATTTTTAATGGTTTTTTATAGCTTGATAAAACAGTTCCTAGCTGTAAAAGTATGTCTGTTGTATGTTGATGTCTGTTGTATGTAAAAGTATGTTGATTTAATATCTTGCTAATGGACTCACATGCGCTCCGCTGTGTGTGCGCACTGACACACTGAGCAGTGACTCATCATCACGCTTCAAACAAGCATTTAGGCAGACCACCAGCTCACAAAAGAGTGAATTTTCAGTCAATATTAGACAAACACAAAGTTAAAATTTGGTGACTGCGTGAAAGTGGATGTGTGTTTAAAGCCATGGAATATAATAACTCCAGTGAAGCCGCTATAGCAGAGCAGAGCTGTGCGGCAACACAAGAGGAGAGCGTGCAAAAGACCAATTTTGAAGACATACACAAAGTTAAAAGTTGTATCATGGTGACTTGTAAGCTGCGAAAGAAATAAAGAAATATATATATTTTTTTTTTTTTGGGGGGGGGGGGGGGGGAAATGATCCACAGGTGTATATAATAAAGCGGCCACCTCATTCGGTATGCAGAATGGCACTGCGCAAAAGAGCACTTTTGCAGAAATAAACGGACGAACACAAAATTAAAAGTGAGCACAGTGTAAAAATGACTGTGCTTAAAGTCAGGGAAAAAATAAAGCCAGCAAGCCACAGATGGATTTTAAGCCAGTGAGACTGAGCACAGAGGCGGCTGTCCAAGAATGGAACAGCGGCGTGCGCGCAAAAGAGCCATTTTGCAGAATAAATGGACGAACACAAAGTTTATAGTGCGATTATGGTGTGTGTGTTTAAGCCGCAGAAGAAGTAAAGCCAGCAAGCCGCGGAGCCAGTGAGGACCACAGAGGCGGCTCTCCAGGAACCTGTGGTTCGTTTCTAGCTGGTCTGGTGCCATACAGGTGGACAGCAGCCTGGCGCACAGCGCACAATCGCAGTGACTGTACTAGAGCGTCTATTTTTGGACTGCATTTAAAAAAAATGTGACATTTTTAAATGCTGCTGTGAATCTGTGAATTGAAAACCCATATTTTAAAGGGACCAGGTGTGGGAGGGCTGGAGGTTTGGACCAAACCCATGTCTAAACGTGCGCCAACATGGTGTTATCATGGCGCTATCATGGCACTACGTGGCTTAATGTGGCTGATGCGAGCCATTTGAGGCTCTAATGACAGGTCGGTCGTGGCTCACTAGAGGCTGCTACGTGGCACATGCGGGGTACAGAGAGGCACACAGAGGCACCTTCATAGCGGATACGTGATAGATGAAAATGTGCGTCATTCTTCGAATAATCGCTGACACGCCCATGCGTGGCTCCTTCTTCATCCTTCATTATTTGGTGGGACCCAGGTTTAAGACTGTTTCAGTAGTGGCACAAACCACAAAAACAGACAGGGGAGGAACTCTGGAAGCAAAGCTGTGTGGATTCGACAAAAGGGAGTGAAAGAAATGCAAACAATGGAGTAGCTGGGGGGACAGAGAGAGAGAGAGAGACAGACAGAGAGCGAGAGAGGGGGGTCAGCAGCTGACAAAACAAAAAGGATAAAGTCAGAAAGGAGAGCTGCTATCTGTCTATCCCAGGATGGAACACACAAACACCCTCCCACCCCAAACCAACCAACCACAGACTAAACAGTATGAGAAGGCTGCAGCAGGCAGCACCAACCCAGCAGCCAGATTAGAGCTCTTTGTAATGTATAGACAAACTGCGTGTTTAAAAATAGAAAGCAGGATATATCCTATTATTGTGTATGAGCAGGGGAAATCCTCGACTAGCTTATCCCAGGACTCACAAGTCTGTTTCTACCACACAGCACACACAAGGAGGGGGTGTCCCAGCTGCAGCTGAGGCTTCTGGACCATTAAGAGAATTAAAGATGACAGAAAATGAGCAAAAGGGGGAGAGGGAGTGAGGAGGAGAGAGTTGGTAGCAGCATCAACAGGAGAAACTGTTCAGAGTATAAACTGTGCAGGCTGATCTTATCTATATATTAAAAGTGAAGTGGCCTCTGTGTACATGTGTGTAACTTTGATCATGGAGAAACTGGGGTGAGACATTTGCCATTTTGTATACTTATGGATTTTGGGTCAAGGATGAACGTGTAAATGGAAAGTCGATAGGACTAATACTTTTTGGAGAAATTAGGGCTATTACGTAACAACAGTGAACAATGGACATTGATATCACCATTAATCAGTCTCTGGTAACCAGACAAGCCCTGAACAAAGGAAATATCTGAACCTTGCCAGTTGTAAAACATGACATCAACTAAATGTGCCAAATAATAAACACAATTATTCACAAAAAGGCTCTCATTTTAATTTCTTGAACTTTCAGTTAAAATCATTGTAGACACTGCATAATTTATCACCACCATTAAAAAAATGTCAGCTACCTATTTTATAAACAATACCCAGTCTAGAACCCATGGATCCCCACGGGCAATGCGCTAGTTTATTGTAAAAGAAAAAAAAAATCCACAACTAATTGCAGTGCTTACACCTACTTTTAACCTCACGTGTGTTTGCTGTCATCTCTGGATAAGCTATCACAAAGCTCCCAGTGCAACATACATTTCTCTGACTGCAGTAGGCATCCACTCAAATCTACTTATTTACTTTCAGTGAAATATCAGCAGTGACACGCTACATCTTGCACACAACACAGAACAACAAGCTGCTTACAGTGAACCTCTACGGTCTGCTCTCATCTCTCGCTGCGTGTCGCTATCTGTAAGTCCATGGTCAAATCCAAGCGGCCGTCCAAACTCACTCCACCCCTCAGCAGAGACGAATACAGGAGGCAGGAGAAAAAGCACTGAAAAGAAACCAGCAAGTCCAACGCACAGAACGAGAACGTGACTCCAACTTCCCTCAGAGAGCTGCCCACCACTCACCCTCTCTTGTTCTGTCGCTTTTCTCTTCCCTTGAGCTTATCTGTCCTGAGACTCTCACTTCTTCCTACCCAACACTATGATGCGCCAGCTCTACATTGCGTCTCCAAGAGAGTCTCATCAAGACGCCTTCTCTGACAACTACAGCTCGGCAGCACTTCAGCTCGGCTCCACATCGGTCTTTCCGAGAGAGACAGAGAGACTTTATGGTTGAAACGCGATCTCTTCTGATCTCAACAGGCAAAGTTACCGGCAGCAACCAGACCTGCAGGCAGCTGAGAGAAAACACCCGCTTTACCTCCCTCCTCCCTTTCATGCCTCCCCCCTTCTTTCAAGGAGTCACACCGAGCCGACCAACCAAACCCAACCCCGCCTCCCTCTCAGGCACACAACACCACACATGTTCACACACACTAAATTGTACACATGCCACATGAGGTGCACAAGCAGGGTATCTGGCATCAAACAGAAGGATGCCATGTGTCTCAAGCATATAAACAGCAAGGCTAAAAACAAATAATAATAAAAAAAATCTAATATACAGTGATGTGCAAAAGATTCAGGCACCTTAAAATGTGTTTGATGGGATCCCCCCCTTTTTTTTTCTCAAATTTGACTTTCTGTCAACACTGATAGGGTATCAGTGTTGACAGAAAGTAAAATATGAAAAGTCTAAACATTCCTATCTAGGCAGCATGATGGCTTAGTGGTTAGCACTGTTGCCTTAAACCGAGATGATCACAGGTTTCCTTCTGATGTGGTCCTTTTGTGTTGAGTTCACATGTCCCTGTGTTTGCATGAGTTCCCAGCTTCTTCCCATTTCCAAAGACATGCAGGTTAGATGAACTGATGACTCTAAACTGACCATATGTGTGTGTGAGACCGTGTTTGTCTATCTGTGTGCTCGCCCTGTGATAGACTGGTGATATGTCCAGGGTGTACTCCCCTCTCACACATTGACTGCTGGATAGCCTCCAGACTCCTGTGACACTTAACTGGACTAAGCAGGTTTAGAAAATGAACAAACATTTCTCTTCCAACAAAAATCGAACCTTTTTTTAATAAAACAAAGTAACGAAATATCAATAGGGCAGAGCAGTCTCCTTTGAATCCTTGCATGATATCACGAGATTTGACCACTTCCGGGATAACCTGCTGTTGCGCAACACATCCACAGCATCATTTCACATGGAAAGATGAAGTACGCTTTTGTTTTCGGCTGCAATTACCGAAGCAGTCGTGAAAAGTGCAGTTTTTTTGGTTCCCAGTGGAGAAGGGAAGACGAGGCAAATGGGAGAGGTTGTGTCGGTAAGTTTTAGCCTACACACCTAGCCAGAGTAGCTGCGGCCTCTTGCCTGCACCACCGCCTTGACATGTTTGAGCTCCAGGTCATAAACAAACTGCAACACATGTCCGCTTTCCACTGCATCGTCACTTTTTCTTTAAATTTTCACTTTGTTTGCAGTGTAATTTGCCAAAAAAGAGAAAGTGCCATGTTTCTGATGAGGGACATACGAGGGCTGTCCCCGGACGTAGAATTATTGCGTCATATGCATCGTATTTTAACCCTATAGTGCCGCCCTCAAACAAGACTGTGCTGCCCAATTTACAAATGCAATTTTCAAAACAGTAAAAAAAATATTTTTCCCCTACTGGGTACATGACAACACAGACAGTTGCTGATGAACAGAATGCTAATGTGATTATGTTTAAAATTAAAATAAAATTTCTTTAAATGCTATAGTCTTATAAAGTACAGGAGATCACCTGAAAAATATTGTGTATTTTTAAAAGTGAATGGTCATACATTACATCTTTATATTGATGAATAAATATCAGGCATTTATCAGATCTTAATTGCTTTTTAAAAGAAGCACATCAAAAGTACCTAAAAGCTTTGCACAGTGCATAATCATGCACCAGAAAAAAAGGATTGCAATGTGAAATAAAATTTTTAAAAAATTTAAAAGAACTCAATAAAGAAATGTATAACCTACACTACACACTATAAACTGAACCTAGAACCACGGTTCGAATTATGGGAGTACTGGGGGTGGGGTGGTGGAGAATTAAAAATTTTTGAAACATGGTGCAATTGCTTCATTCAACAAGATAATGCTGCTATAAGAAGTGCAAAGAAGTCAAGAATAAACTGCTTGTGGTTGCCACTGAACAGATCAACATCAAGTGGGAGCTAAATGTGCGCATGTTTACCTCACTAAATGTAAGTTACCCTTACATTAACCTCACTGTCCTTCTCATTGCAGTTCTGGCTGTCCCATAAAGTGCAAACAAGTGGAGTACAGAATAGTATGATGGTTATTCCTCTCTTTTTTCAAGAGATTATGAAGGTTATTCCCTATCTTGATTCAAGAATGTGGTCTTCAGTTTGAGAACATCATTTATTAGTTTCACTCATTCTCTAGATCAGCACATTCTCCTCATTCAGATCTTCTTGTTTTACAGCAGTTGGTATAAATTTTATTTTTTCTGACAAAAGCTAATAAAACATGCATTTCCCACCGTCTTATGACTTTTTTTTATTTTGATAACAATAAATTATAAAATGAAAAATTATAATGAATACATTTGATTCGTCAGAAATTTTATGAAGTATTCCTATTAGGACCAATTCTATGTGCAAGTGAGAAAAAGTAAAAGAGCGTTTTAGGGAAAATGGGGTGTTTGCATGGCTCCCAGGTGCACTAACGAGGGATACAGAAGAAAGAATGTAGTTATCATAGGCTACTGCTGAAAAATAAGGAAAGGCTCGGGCAGTGGCTAAACACAATGAAACCCACCTGTTACCAGGCTGTCAAAATTGTGTATTGAATATTTGAGCGGAACTGCTATGAATATATTTTCGAGCAGAGCTCATCAGTTT
Source organism: Thalassophryne amazonica (assembly GCF_902500255.1). Classification (NCBI taxonomy): domain Eukaryota; kingdom Metazoa; phylum Chordata; class Actinopteri; order Batrachoidiformes; family Batrachoididae; genus Thalassophryne; species Thalassophryne amazonica. The sequence goes on along the minus strand of NC_047114.1, from coordinate 58,756,558 downwards.
CTAAACCAAAAAACCTGTTAACAGACAATGCAGTCCCGCATTATTTGACTTCAGTAAGTGTGTAAACACAGGGCGAGCCACAGTCAATGTGAGCCCCAGAAACAGGATCCCATGTGTTATAGAGGAGGATTTTCCAAAACATTAAATCTAGGCTTGCATCTCAGATGCACCTTACAGCAAATTGTAGCTGAACTTTCAAGGTCTCTTTTTAATAAAACCCTCCTCTGTGACACTTTATTATGAAGATGTATAACGGGGATACAAAATGCAAACATGCACTATGCACAATTTCTCCAATCACAGCCAGAGAAGCCTATATCCTCTTCTGGGTTGTCTGGGTGTCTTGGTGTCTTTCCCCACTCTTCTCCTTTGTGCACAGTCACTCAGTTTTTGAGAACTGTCTACTCCACACAGATTTAACATAGAGTTCCATACTGTTTGTATTTCTTCATAATTGATGTAAATAAAGTTCAAGACATATTCAGTGACTTGGAAATGTTCATATATCCATCCCCTGACTTGTCTGAAGAAAACTGGCAATAAAATGTATTATTTACAAATATTATACCAAAGTGGCCCATTACTTATGCTACCCATCATCTTGGCTTTTATATTTTTTAATTAATTTACAACTATATCAAGTTGTAGAGATTTGCTTTCAGTTTGAGTCTAAGAAACATAATTTTAGAAATTTTTATATTGAGAAACCTGATTTACTTTTTGTATTTGAAATGCCATAAACAAATTAAAATGTGTGAAATACCAAGAGGATGAATACTTTTGCAATCCACTGTACAGAGCAGCTTGTCACGTGTGCAAATAATGCCATCTAGTGCTGAAGATGATAATGAAGTAGATTTTTGTAACATGAAACATTTAAAAATATAAGTTACATAAGCAGCCAACACGTTAAAAAAGGGCGAGTTATAGTCAGACAAATATGGTAATGTAATGACTTAAAACACTCAAAAACTGATTCTTGTCAACATTGATGAGCAAAAAATGTCATTAGAAGTATCCATAGCATGGAGAGGATCCCTAGGAGATAAATGTCTGCATGTTTACCTCAGTAAATATAAAGAAAGTTTTAAAATGACCAATTATACAGTTAGCCACTTACCATAGCCAAGCCATCCTCCTCCAGTGCTGCTCTTCACTAAACCCAGGTCCACGTTAATGTTGCACACTGTGAAGCTGCCACCTACAAGCAAAATGGCACATTTCATATGTAAAAATATCTCTGTCCATACTAAGAAGAAGTAAGTCCTGTATCGCCTTGAGGCCCGTTGGTGACTGTGCTTATCTTTGGAGTCCGCAGCGTCAAGCAGATGAGAGTCTACAACTCCCACTGGATGGGACGTCAATCAGATTACTTCCCAGTTACTTCCCAGGCCAAGGCCAGTTCCGTTTACAGCTAGGTGGACTAAGACAATGTGTCCAAGGACACAGACAGTAGCATGAGTGGGATTCAAACCCAGGTCTACAGTTTGGCAGACTAGCTCCTTACCCACTGAGCTACCTGCTCTACTCTGTCCATACTAAACCATGTAAAGTTCTTCTCCATTTATCGAACTCTCTAGTGCAGAGCAAGCTAAAATATGTTGATCAGTGCCATCATGGAGCAGGGGGTGGGTCCACACATTCTCAGAGACATTCACATGCCCTGCGGTGTTGACTTCTGAGCATTAAGCTGTTTTCAACTCTATAAAGCACAGGCTGCATTTGTTAGTGAATAAAATAGCTAGAACGGGCAAACCTGGACCACAAATAAAAGTTTGGATGATGATTTGTAATGTGTAACCATGAGTATGACTGCTGAGTGAATTCGCACGAGACTGGGCTCACATGAACATTTTATCTACCCTAATATTACTACTCCCCAACTATCAATGTATAATTTGCCTTCTGCCCAGAATATGACAACAAAAACTGGCTACAACAGTCCTCATTGTCACAGACCCTGAAGAATAAGCTTCTATGTTCAGATACAAACAATACTGACAGTTGTTAAATATTGTTATTGTCAATATTGTTTCAAACTGTGATCCTAACATTGTGTATCAACTGCATTATGAGCTGACTGCACAATATTCAATGTTGCAGGAACAGCGTGTTCCTTCTGTCTGCTGAGCTGTTTTTAATACCAGTAATACTGACGCAATTTATACTTTAATGGACAGCAGTGTGTACCCCTGTCTGGGAAATGACCTGCTTGGTTCTGACCTGCTTATTTCCTCTCCCTGTTGTCTGGAAGTTCTCGTCATCACGCTGTACTGTCTGCCAAACGTGCACCTTGCCTCATAACTTGGCTCTCAAGTGACACAGTGACTAGATCACTTTTTGGCCTTGAGTGGTCTGAGGGATTTTTTTCCTTACATAAATCACTCCATTCATAAAACAGAGGAAATGAACAAAGTGTCCAAGAATTCACATGTGCACAACCATTCTTCTCTTCAACTACAAGAACTTTTTACCTTAGTGGTGCATTTAAGGAGAAATTACAAAAACATACACGCACTCATGTCATTGTACCCAATCACATGTGGCAGTTGTTGAAACAGGCTCCAGTGTGTGTAGTCGAGAGGACTGACGCAGCCAGTTCACTTCCTGTCAGGACTTCCTGTTCCGAGAAGTGGTGAGCCCACCAGGGAAACAACAGCCCCTCTCTCACTATAGCATTACCATGGCATGATACATTACATGCCTGCAGCTCTGCAGCATCTCTCAAAAGGAAACATGCAATCGAGAACATTGCGAGAAAATGAAAATCATTATTTACATGATACACTACAGTTAGCAGGTGGACAGCTGTATTCAGGCAGGGTATCAATTCAACCCAGGAGGATTCAATTGAAAACCTAAAAAATGACTCAGTGAATCAACGCAAGACTGATTCAACTCCAAAATTTTTCCAAAGGCCTGGAAAAGCCTAGGCATGTATCCTGTAATATGTACTGAATAGATAGAGAAATGAATGACTCTATCCCCTCCTCATTCTAACACTATAACTCAAAAAAAAAAAAACCTGTCATCATCTACGTTTTCACATTCAAATGGTATAATAAAGATAAATTGCACAGATTATTGACATTATTCAATAATGATATAATGTACAGACGACAGTGTTTGAAGTGGCTCTGCTGCAGAAATCTTGGCTGATAGATGGCCCAAAGGTTCATGGGTTGACAAAACATAGCATATGATTATGCATAAAATTTTGGAATGAAATGGATAAAGTGTCTATAAGTTATAGTGTTGAAAGAAAAATGTAACGAATGGATGTGTGCACAAGACAGAATGAGATCCAGGCGTATCAGCCAGAAGGGGATAAGAAGCATAGATCAATCTTCCACCTGTGAACACTACCATCTGCTGGATTTGGGTTTGACACAGAGAATAATTTTATAATCACATGCATCATAAAAAATCAGGAGGAAGTGTTGAAGTTACATGCACCTTAAATGAACTTGTTTGACAGTTGCTTTCATATCCAAAGGCTTGGTCTGGTGGATATCAAAGTCACTGTTGTTTGTATATATAAAAAAAAACAAGAAAAAATCCCATTATTAAATGTTTAGAATTAACATTGTTTATCAGTGCAGTTGGTTTCCAGACCACTAATCAATGCATCAATTTTTTTGTGACTTAAAAAGGTTACATCGTCTTCCACACAAGACAACACAAATAATCCCAAAAATACAGTTGATGTTAAAGTAGACCACACTTTGAAGACATATATTTTATGATCCTGTATCTGTTGACATCTCTTCCAAGATCTGGGGTTTTCTGTAGATCCACAAAACTTTAATTGTTCAATTTTTCTGAACTTTGATTACTGGTTCAGCATATACACACAGACAAAACACTAAAAGCGGGGATTGGGCCTCATTCAGAATGAGTGGCTTATAGGCACCTTGACACTTGCACAATTTAATCCCCACATTGCCGCACAATTCGTCATGCGAATGCAACCGCTTTGTCCCGCTGGATGTCGCACTTTGTCCTGTTTGATGCCGTGTCATATAAAATAATTATTTCATAGCTGATAACGCATTTGCTCTCAGAACTTAGCTGATGAATCCATCCCTCATCATTCCAAGAATCACAGAGAAATTATCTGCAGCTTCTGCTTTTCTCGTGTACTTCATGAGGTGGAAAATACATTTGGGATCATCTCAAAGGTAATTATTTTGTAATATATTTAATGGATTGGTAAAATAATTGCATTTTCATTTCTTCTTATGAGTTATTAATGTATCTGTAAAATTATGTTTACTGTGGATGTAACATCTCATCATAACCGCTCAGATGTGCTGCACTGCGGCAATGAGATGCGTTGACTCGCAGTGACACACAATGTTTTCAAATAGATTGTGCAATGTTCATGTTTAGTTCACAAACGTAATGTGTGCCAGAGATTTTGAACATTTCAAAGCTTTCTTTGCGTACTTGCACGAAGCAGCGCACAGCTCATGTACAGTTTACAACAGTTTACAACGAGACGAGTTTACTCTCTGGCATGCCAGATTGCATGCCAGTGCGGGAACCAAATTTGTGCAAGTGTCAAGGTGGCTTTACTTGCTGTTATTCTAGATAGGCCTGGCTGAAGTGGGTCAGTGGTTTGGAATGTATGCAGTGACTATAGGCTTAACCTAACACACAAGGGTAGACAGAAGGAGGGTTTAAGTTTGAAACATAGCAAGAAATCTGAGGCTTTGTTTCCACAAACACTCAGGTGCAAGTTTAAGAATGTCCTGTGGTGTAAAACACTTTAATTACTTTTTACAATGAAACAGCTGCAGTTTCATGTAACCACACTCAAAGTACCATCATTCTATGTGTGTGTGTGGCGAAACGATTAAAGAAAAATGTATAAGCATGAAACAGTCCGCTGTAGTTTTCAGTGACATACAAGGTCTGTCCATAAAGTATCGTACCTTTTTATTTTTTTTTAACTATATGGATTTGATTCATATGTTTTCACGTCAGACAAGCTTGAACCCTTGTGCGCATGCGTGAGTTTTTCCACGCCTGTCGGTGACGTCATTCGCCTGTGAGCACGCCTTGTGGAAGGAGTGGTCCCGCCCCGTCGTCGGATTTTCATTGTCTGGAAATGGCGGAATGATTTGGGGGTTTTTTTCCATCAGAATTTTTTCAGAAGCTCTTAGAGACTGGCACCTGGAAACTATTCCAAAAATGTATCTGGCTTTCGGTGAAAAGTTACGGGCTTCACAGAGAATAAGGTCTGGTAGTACAGCTTTAAGGACCCCGTTTAGGACCGTCGTGTGCTCTTTCTCTGGTTATCACAAGAGCTGGACATCAGCCATTTTCCGGCAGATTTCACTTTTAACAAGAGATTTTGTCATGGAAAGCCGCGCGGAGGCTTCGCGCGTCACGACCGAATCGCTTTGGAAGCGAGACAAAGGAACACCTCCATTTCGGCATGTCAGAGGACAAGTTTGGACATGTCCAGCTCTCCACAATTTCACTGATACTTACTGGACTGGTAAGCATTGAAAGCCGAGATAGACATGTCCAAACTTGTCCTCTGACATGCAGAAATGGAGGTGTTCCTTTGTCTCGTTTCCAAAGCGAATCGGTCATGATGCGCGAAGCCTCCGCGCGGCTTTCCATGACAAAATCTCTTGTTAAAAGTGAAATCTGCCGGAAAATGGCTGATGTCCAGCTCTTGTGATAACCAGAGAATGAGCACACGATGGTCTCGTATCCACAGAGCCATCAGCTCAGAAATGGTCCGGTGGCTTGTGCCGTGTTGTCGCAGTTCGGAGCGCGGCGCGCTGAGCGCGTCCTTAAAGGGGTCCTTAAAGCTGTACTACCAGACCTTATTCTCTGTGAAGCCCGTAAATTTTCACCGAAAGCCAGATACATTTTTCGAATAGTTTCCAGGTGCCAGTCTCTAACAGCTTCTGAAAAAATTCTGATGGAAAAAAACCCAAATCATTCCACCATTTCCAGACAATGAAAATCCGACGACGGGGCGGGACCACTCCTTCCACAAGGCGTGCTCACAGGCAAATGACGTCACCGACAGGCGTGGAAAAACTCACACATGCGCACAACGGTTCAAGCATGTCTGACGTGAAAACATATGAATCAAATCCATATAGTTTAAAAAAACAAATAAAAAGGTACGATACTTTATGGACAGACCTCGTACATCACAGACGTCCTTGTCTGAACTGCTGTTTCCTCTATGAGACACACCCACTGAGTCAGTTTGCATTTTGTTTCATACTCTCAAACAGTATGTGCAAGGTGCTTTCACATGTACATTCTTAACTTTGTACTTTTGAGTTTGGTGCTACCAATATAACAGGTGTGAAATGTGCCTCGGACCACAATCTGGACCAAAATTTGGTTTGAACAAAACACATGGTCACTGTCCAGGTCAAACTGAACCATTTAAATTTACGTTTAAAACAGAAGCTCACAAAATCAACGCATCTGATAAATCAGGAGGTAAAGGCTTATTTTCCTTTTTCTGAGTTCTAGTTTTGAAAGTCTTCCAATCAAACCAGTGATCACAAAAATTGATTGTACTACCACGAACTGTGGGGGTGGGTGGGGGGTGCTGGAGCACATGCAAAAGCACATCTTGCATGATTATATATTTTATCAAGGGACAACACGAGCTTGACTATTTTAAAAGTACTGTATATCTATGCAATTTAAAATGGAAGCAATGCAATTATGGAATTGGCCTCATATACAGCTTCCAAAATTTGATGCTTTGCCTTACATTCATTATAAAATTACAAAAATAAAATAGTAAAATAGGAAAATTACATATCTGTGTCTGATACTCAATGTTATACACAAATACGTAAAGACACCATTGCATTCACGCAGTGTAGCGAATAGTTCCAACGAGACACAATTCTAGACAAAAGGACACGGCAAAGATATTTAACAATAATGAAAAATACTGAGGGGACTTTGAAATATATAATATTGTTGTGAATTATTTAATGTCCTGCTGATCACCTCTGCCACATATTTAGATATGTTAATGGGGCATAAATGAGACAATGTGCTGTCCCTCAAACATACAACATGAGTGTCCACTATGTGAACGATAACAACACTGCTGCACAACTTCCTGTATAGTGATCAGTTACATGTTATATCCCATAAAAAAATAAACTCTATTGTCCCGAATAAGAAAAGCAAAGCAAGTCTGACATGGGGCTACAAAGAGAGGATTCAATGCACAGAGCATCCCCCCATCATCTCGGCCAGACCCCCGCTGTAAATTGCCCCCTGATTTTCTGCCTCAAGGCACATTTACACTTACGGGACCCCATGAAATTGTGTGTGTGTGTGTGTGTGTGTGTCTGTGTGTGTGTATACGCGCCTGCATAAACTAATCTACAGGACAACAGGGTCTCTGTCCCACCCCCCCTTAGAAAGAATTAGGGCTGGGGGTCTCACAGCTGAGCATTTTACTGACAATAGAAACCGGAGGTGTGCATTTATCTGTGTATGTGTATGTATGTGTGTGTGTGTGTATGTGTGCGTGTGTGAGTGTGCATACATGCATGCATGTTCACTTGCACTGCCTCCTGTCAACACACGTGTCAAACACAAAGCCATCCAACTGTCCACATGGCCCAGGGGAGCAGGACTGACAGGGAGGGAGAGAGAGAGAGAGATGGATGCATGGAAGGAGAGAAGATTAGCACAGAAGAAAAAAGAGTGGGAGGAAAAGGGGGGTCTGAAATGTGCACCCTCAGTGTAAAAGAGAGACACAGAGAAAGAGAATTTTTTTAAAAAATGGCAAAAACTATAATAGCAAAAAAAAAAAAAAAAAAAAAAAAAAAAAAAAAAAGTAGGAAGAATTACAGTGTACAGATGGCTGTAAAAGCATGAGCAGATTGGACCAGGTGATCATAAACAAGGGGGGAGGCACGATCCTAATTCACTGTTTTCTCAAATTAATTATTTTTCCCCTAAATAATGCTGATTTAAATGCAAACCCAAATCTCAGCACTAAACAAAAATAAATATTTAGGGGAACAATTACGTAATAACATACATAACTTTCTGTTTTAATTGCACTTTTGTTGCAGGGGGTGATGAATCAGTTTGTTTTGTAGCTGGAAGCATTTGCGTATCCACAGTTTAATAAAATTCAGCTTTGAAAGCCAAGCTGTTCTTTATTAATAACTACTGGATAGTACAGGGTGCTGGCATTTAAAGAGGACATAGTACAACTCTTTTCAGCAACCCATTAGTACACACTGAGCAAAAAAAAAAGTTAACCCTAAGTGCAGGTACACTGTGATCAACTTCAGCAGTTGAGCAAATTCACACAGACCATTTATTTATTTAACAATTATACCACGGTCAGTGAGAATTCGATGTCTAACTGGTGTGCATTATTTTCGTATATACGCACACGTAGTTCGGCGAGTTAAATCACTGTAATAATCACTCCGCTCTGGTTGTCACCAAAGCAACGGACCAAACAGTTGGCGCAGATCAGCTGTGTTTTGACAAGTGAATGACAGAAACGCGATAAACATGGATTTCCAAGTGAATTTTAATATTGTTGGCCAAAATAAAACATTTGAGGAACGGAAAGAGGAGAGCAAACGAGAAGAACAGCAAAAGCAACGGCGTAAAGATTTAACATCAGACGAACTTGACAGGATTGAAGACGGGAAAGAAGAAGAGAACGGTTCTACAGCGAGCGTAGTTTCTGGACCTGTTTGACAGAGTTTGTCACAGCGCGACACAGCAGAGAGAGAGAGGAGGGGCGGTGTGAGCGGCCCGCTGCGGCGCAAGCCCACAGATTCACGCGTCAGAGACAAAACATAAAATAGTCCCAAATACTCGCACATTTTTATCAAGTTCTGTCAACTTAAATAAATATTTGTGTGTTAGCTCACTGTGTGGGACCGTGGTATAAGCGGATTAAACTCGAAGCCGTGCATTACACGGTTTGAATGCACTTCACGGAGTAACACCACGAAACCGTGTAATGCACGGCTTCTCGTTGTTTAATCCTTACTTATAGGGCACCCAGAAGTTGGAAACTGAAGGGGTGATGATGACTGTTATCAGTGTAAATGCCCCACAGGTAGGTTGCAAGATGGAGAAAGATTTCTAGAGACAGTTAACCCAGCTTGACACTTGCACAAATTTGATCCCTGCACTTGCACGCAATCGTGCATTATGAATTTTTGAAAATTCGTTCAAGATTTTTCCTGACTTTGACCTTTGACCTATGACATTGAAAATTGAATTAGTTCTTGCCTATCAGGATATGAATCTTCAGTAAAAATTTCATAACGATATCTGAAAAATTGTGGGCTGTTCACAAACAAACAAGCAAATAAACAAATAACTAACAAACAGGGGTGAAAACTTAAAAATTTATAACTCGGTCAAAAAAGACTGAATTTCTTTCATATTTGAGAGCATTTTGTTGGATGGTATCCTTTACCAAATGTCAATGTTGGATCTGGATCTGATTCAGATTACAGATTTTATGGCCATTTAAATTTAACATTAAAAACCCCATTTAATGTATATTTTACATCATATCTTAATCAAATATACCCCAATCACTCTCATATTTGAAAGTGAAGTGCAGACTGGCACTCACTATCGCCTGACAAAGTCTGAGCTGGACTGTGAATTTTGTGCACATTTGAAATTAATATTGAAAATCCCATTTGATGGACATTTTGCATTATATCTCAATCTAAAGTTTGTCAATCACTCTCATGTGTGACAACGAGGTGCAAACTGGCACTCAATGAACAGACTAAGTTTGATCTGCATCTGATCCATATTGCGGATTTAGTGGATATTTGATTTTAACACTGAAAAGCCCTTTTGATCTACAGTTGTACTCAAATGTTTTGTGTTTTATTTACATCAATTATGAAGAAATACAAACAGTGTGGCACTCTACGGTAAATCTGCATGGAGTAGACAGTTTTCAAAAACTGAGTGACTGTGCAATAAGGAAAGCCACCAAGACACCCAGACAACCCAGAAAAAGTTATAGGCTTATGTGGCTGTGATTGGAGAAACTGTGCACAATGCAAGGCTTTGCATTTTGCATCACTACTCTTAGCTTCATAGTAGAGTACAGCAGAGAAGGATTTTCTTTCACCAAATCAGATCAAATCTTGGCTTGCATCTCAGATGTACCTTCTGGCAATTTGTAGCTAAACTTTCAGGTCTTCTTTTTAAGAAAATCCTCCTCTATACCACTTCATCATGAAGATGGATAACTGGTCCTTTTGGTTGCTCCCTTGTTTTCACAGCAGATCCAAGGTGGATCTGCATATCGATTTGGCACAGGTTTTAGGTCAGATGCCCTTCCTGATGTAACTCCACAATTTCATGATGAAGTGTGGCAGGGGTGACGTTTGAACCAGGGACCTTCCACATTGAAACCAAGCACACTAACCACTTTGCAACCACCCCTCCCTATTAAAAAAATGAAATAAATTAATATATAAAAGTTAGCTTAGCTTGAAGGCTGATTGTAATACTTTACAGAACTATTTACTTGCCTATCACATCCACTGGACTGACAATAATGTGCTTGCAGTATGTGTAATATATAGAAAAATGCAAGTGTCCGGTCGGGACTTGTATCATCAGATACTCAATATTAAATGACTTATATCAGGATCGAGGCAAAAAAATAAGGACAACTTATCAGCACATCTCTAAGGGCCCCTTCACACATATAGTACAAATAAGTACAAATCAGAGCGAATCACGGTGGAACAGCTCGTATGAGCAAACCACGAAAACATCGAGCCAACGGGCAGGCATGAACTACAACACCGCTGCGACATGCATGACACCATCACGTGCACAAAACCGTCGCAGCAGGAACAGAGTGCGAGGGGTTGGTAAGGTAAGACCTTACTTGTGTGAAGCGCCTTGGGGCAAGTTTGTTGATTTGGCGATATATAAATGAAATAAATTGAAATTGAGCAGTTGGAGCATGTGTAACCACATCGCGCAGCTGCTGTGAAAAAAAAAAAATACATGCCACCTACGGGATTCGAACCTGCAATTTATAAAAGCTCTGATTGCCAGACAGAAACTTTACCTCTCCGATACCATCGCTGTTCTGTAAAAGGTCCAGAAAAATGCCTGAAATCAACAAGGACATAAGCGGATTTTTTTTTTTTAAATGAGAAAAAAGCACCGTGATAACTGACCATTTCTGCTAATACATGACTGAAAGTGGCATATTTGTCACACTGTTGGCTTGTCATATAGTCCTGCGACGTGACATTCAGATCACCTGCACATGAACTGACGGTCCGTTTCAGCTGGGACAGCCTGTCAATGTGAGCGCTTTCCAGCCCATCAAAAAAGTGATATACGAGGTCTGTCAATAAAGTAACGGTCCTTTTTATTTTTTTCAAAAACTATATGGATTTCATTCATATGTTTTTTACGTCAGACATGCTTGAACCCTCGTGCGCATGTGTGAGTTTTTCCATGCCTGTCGGTGACGTCATTCGCCTGTGAGCACTCCTTGGGAAGGAGTGGTCCCGCTCCCTCATCGGATTCTCATTGTCTGGAAATGGCGGAATGAAAAGGACTTTTTTTCCATCAGAATTTTTCAGAAGCTGTTAGAGACTGGCACCTGGAAACCATTTGAAAAATTTATCTGGCTTTCGGTGAAAATTTTACAGGCTTCACAGAGAATAAGGTCTGTTAGTACAGCTTTAAGGACCCCTTTAAGGACGCTCGGTGCACCACGCTCTGAGCTGTGACAACGCGGCACAAGCCATCGGACCATTTCTAAATGGATGGCTCTGTGGATACGAGACCGTCGTGTGGTCTTTCTCTGGTTATCACAAGAGCTGGACATCAGCCATTTTACGGCAGATTTCACTTTTAACAAGAGATTTTGTCATGGAAAGCTGCGCGGAGGCTTCGCGCATCACGACCGATTCGCTTTGGAAGTGAGACAAAGGAACACCTCCGTTTCGGCATGTCAGAGGACAAGTTTGGACATGTCTATCTCGGCTTTCAATGCTTACCAGTCCAGTAAGTATCAGTGAAATTGTGGAGAGCTGGACATGTCCAAACTTGTCCTCTGACACGCCGAAACGGAGGTGTTCCTTTGTCTTGCTTCCAAAGCGAATCGGTCGTGACGCACAAAGCCTCCGCGCGGCTTTCCATGACAAAATCTCTTGTTAAAAGTGAAATCTGCCAGAAAATGGCTGATGTCCAGCTCTTGTGATAACCAGAGAAAGACCACACGACAGTCTCGTATCCACAGAGCCATCCGTTTAGAAATGGTCCGGTGGCTTCTGCCGCGTTGTCGCAGCTCGGAGCGTGCCGTGCCGAGCGTCCTTAAAGGGGTCCTTAAAGCTGTACTAACAGACGTTATTCTCTGTGAAGCCCGTAAAATTTTCATCGAAAGCCAGATAAATTTTTCGAATGGTTTCCAGGTGCCAGTCTCTAACAGCTTCTGAAAAAATTCTGATGGAAAAAAAGTCCTTTTCATTCCACCATTTCCAGACAATGAAAATCCGATGAGGGGGCGGGACCACTCCTTCCCAAGGCGTGCTCACAGGCGAATGACGTCACCGACAGGAGTGGAAAAACTCACGCATGCGCACGAGGGTTCAAGCATGTCTGACATAAAAACATATGAATGAAATCCCTATAGTTTTTGAAAAAAATAAAAAGGACCATTACTTTATTGACAGACCTCGTACACTCAACAAAAATATAAATGCAACACTTTTGGTTTTGCTCCCATTTTGTATGAGATGAACTCAAAGATCTAAAACTTTTTCCACATACACAATATCACCATTTCCCTCAAATATTGTTCACAAACCAGTCTAAATCTGTGATATTGAGCACTTCTCCTTTGCTGAGATAATCCATCCCATCTCACAGGTGTGCCATACCAAGATGCTGATTAGACACCATGATTAGTGCACAGGTGTGCCTTAGACTGTCCACAATAAAAGGCCACTCTGAAAGGTGCAGTTTTGTTTTATTGGGGGGGGGGGGGATACCAGTCAGTATCTGGTGTGACCACCATTTGCCTCATGCAGTGCAACACATCTCCTTCGCATAGAGTTGATCAGGTTGTCAATTGTGGCCTGTGGAATGTTGGTCCACTCCTCTTCAATGGCTGTGCGAAGTTGCTGGATATTGGCAGGAACTGGTACATGCTGTCGTATACGCCGGTCCAGAGCATCCCAAACATGCTCAATGGGTGACATGTCCGGTGAGTATGCCGGTCATGCAAGAACTGGGACATTTTCAGCTTCCAAGAATTATGTACAGATCCTTGCAACATGGGGCCATGCATTATCCTGCTGCAACATGAGGTGATGTTCTTGGATGTATGGCACAACAATGGGCCTCAGGATCTCGTCACGGTATCTCTGTGCATTCAAAATGCCATCAATAAAATGCACCTGTGTTCTTCATCCATAACAGACGCTTGCCCATACCATAACCCTACCACCACCATGGGCCACTCGATCCACAACATTGACATCAGAAAACCGCTCACCCACACGACACCACACACGCTGTCTGCCATCTGCCCTGGACAGTGTGAACCGGGATTCATCCGTGAAGAGAACACCTCTCCAACGTGCCAAACGCCAGCGAATGTGAGCATTTGCCCACTCAAGTCGGTTACGACGACGAACTGGAGTCAGGTCGAGACCCCGATGAGGACGACAAGCATGCAGATGAGCTTCCCTGAGACGGTTTCTGACAGTTTGTGCAGAAATTCTTTGGTTATGCAAACCGATTGTTTCAGCAGCTGTCCGAGTGACTGGTCTCAGACGATCTTGGAAGTGAACATGCTGGATGTGGAGGTCCTGGGCTGGTGTGGTTACACGTGGTCTGCGGTTGTGAGGCTGGTTGGATGTACTGCCAAATTCTCTGAAACGCCTTTGGAGACGGCTTATGGTAGAGAAATGAACATTCAATACATGAGCAACAGCTCTGGTTGACATTCCTCCTGTCAGCATGCCAATTGCACGCTCCCTCAAATCTTGCAACATCTGTGGCATTGTGCTGTGTGAAAAAACTGCACCTTTCAGAGTGGCCTTTTATTGTGGGCAGTCTAAGGCATACCTGTGCACCAATCATGGTGTCTAATCAGCATCTTGATATGGCACACCTGTGAGGTGGGATGGATTATCTCAGCAAAGCAGAAGTGCTCACTATCACAGATTTAGACTGGTTTGTGAACAATATTTGAGGGAAATGGTGATATTGTGTATGTGGAAAATGTTTTAGATCTTTGAGTTCATCTCATACAAATTGGGAGCAAAACCAAAAGTGTTGCGTTTATATTTTTGTTGAGTGTATGTTTTTATGTATTTCCACGTGAGGACAGCAAGCACACACACACTTGTACGTCAAAACACGGTATGTGTTCTGCAGCTGTGATGTCCAGGACCAGAGTTGTCAACAGCCGCTGCTGTTGGCAGCCAGGCACGCCCCCTGTCAATTCAGCGTACAGACCAAGGTGTCACTCTGTGATCAGAGGTGCCTCGCCTTGGGGGGGGCGCAAACCACACGCATGCACACGTGTTGTGGGGGGAGCCGACACTCTGGCACGCCACGTGTACTCGGCAACTCCACAGTCGTGGGGGCACTTAGACAAATTTCACAGACTGTTGTCGTGCTAATGGCGGGAACGGCCACACATTTTCTAAGTGCCAAGCGAGCGGTGTCAGATGTTCGTGTGTGTCACCTGGAATTTGGCCAAAACCTGCCGTGAGAGGGATTGAATGGGCTCTCACAGTGCACACCACTGTGAGTGCACACCACTATTTGCAAACACCAGCGTCTTTCAGCCATTGGTGTGCGCAAATAGTTGTAGCAACAGGTGTACGAGGCGTTGGAGGCAGCTCCGATTTAACACGTATTACATACGATTCCTGCTTCATGCGCAATTCATCCACATTCGTACCATGTGTGAAGGGGCCCTAATACAAGCTCATGTTTCTCACAGAACAGTCCATAAATAACTACAAATTTTCCCGCATCTCTATGTGAAAGTGATGAAAGGAAAACTTGAGGACAAAAATAAACATTCAGCTGGCATAAAGAAACCCGTGCTGAAACAGAGGCACTCGTAGCCTGTTCCACATATATTGATGTAGAAGTCGGCCATCTAAGCACAGCAGGTAGGCAGTAATTCAGCCCGGATGTACAATCAATGATGGCAAATAGAGGCAGCAGGAGGTACCAACAAGGATATGCTACTTCATTTCCATCCCACTTTTTTAACCTCTCTGCCTCTTGCTGTTAAACACAAACTTTCCTCATCTCCCTTCATCAAAGGCAAATGCTGTGACTCACATTCTCTGGACTACAATACACTCGTCAAGCGTCTCTCCCTTGCCGCTCAATTCTAATGAGGTATCATGTAAGTCCCTCAATTTTCATACAGTTTTTCATACAATTTTTCCATGGACAGAATGAAAATGGTCTGGAAAATGTCACTATGTTTACATGGACTGAGTTCCAGCACCCCACAGTGGCTTTTCTGCTTCACATGAATGCCGAATTCAGCATATGCAGGTGATAATTTCAGGAGCTCCTCAAGTGTGCTGCAGTGTGTTAAGAAAGGTGGCAAATGATGTCATGAAAGTAAAGTGTGTCAAAGCTAGGGATGGGTATCGATAAGATTTTATCGATATCGATACCATTATCGATTCTGCTTCTCTATCCGATTCCTTATCAATTCCCTTATCGATACCTCGTGTGAATTTTTTGTGTACTAAAAGTAGGCTTTACAGGTTTTCTATGTCAGTGGGTCAAAGAGCTTTTTTTTAATCATGCACTCGCTCTGTGGAATGGTCTCCCTGTGACTGTGAAGCATTCTCTCTCTTATCTTTATCTTTATCTGTTCTATTCTTTTACTTCTGTTTTTAATTATGTATTTGAATTTTTTAATTTTTATTTATTTATTTACATTTTTTATGTTAACCTGTTCTGTGTGAGGCGCCTTGAGATGGCTTTTGTTGTGATTGGGTGCTTTATAACCTGATTAAATTGAAACTGAACAACATTTTATTGAGTCTTAAAGTAAATTAATATGATATTGGTTACTGGATCCTTAATCTCTGGACATAATAAACTCTACATGGTGGATCCTTGATCTCTGGACATAAATAGAAATAAACAAAATCTGTAGTTTTTGTCAAAAGCATTTCCTTTCAGACGTTATTGCCAAGAATGTCTTTCCGTACATCTGAGCTGAGCTCTTGCAGCTGGCTGTGCTGCACGTCAGGATGCAATTAATAAAGACTGCAGGACGTCTCATTGTGGGAGGGAAAAAAAAACGTTTTAGTCGATTGTAGTTTCTTGTCTGTATTACAACGTTTGGAAAGAGGTGTCATTTTATTTAAAGCAGCAATTCATTTTCAAGTTATTAATTCCGAGGGGACTCTGTCTCAGCAGAGAGCCGTGCAGCATTTGGAGCTGTGCAAATGGAAAGGAGGACGATTCTCGTTTCTTGACTACAACAAAACATGAGTCCCAGTTAGTGACTGTAATCCACACAAAAGTGACTCACGATATTTTAATGCCTTTGAGAGGGGTTAAGAAGCGAACTTGCTGTTTCTGAAGAGCAGCGAATCAAAGAACCACGAGCCAGTGGATTGAAGCATTGCTTCATTGATTCATGCTTCAAAGTGGTGTTGCGCTGCAGAAGTGGTTCATTACAGAGCTGCTACAGGGTCTGTAATCAATGTAGAAAACTGACAAACACACTCAAAAACAACGGCCGCTCTGAAGGAAAGATAAGGGAATCGTTAAGCAAAAAGACTATTGATATCGGTGGATCGAATAATTTCTTATCGATACTCGAAAAGAACCGGTTCTCAATACCCAACCCTAGTCAAAGCTGATAACATTAAAATTAAAAATTAATTAAAAATTAATTAATTAAAATTTTTATATTTGAAAAAGGCAATGTAAACAAAAGTTCAGTACTGGTTGGCTTTTAGGTTCCTAGTTTGTAAGGAAAATGTAAGTTAACAAATTCCGTTTATCCTTCCAGAGTTCCTGATTAGAGGCGTGCAGGCTGGTGTCCACTCTAGTGGCATTTTCAGATCTATGACCAAACATACAGCTGCTTGACCCCTCCTCCTCCTGCAGAAAGGAGATAGTGGAGCAGATGCAGCAAGAAGTATCAAACAAAACGGAGATAATGGAATTTTAAAAACCGATTTTTGAACTTTTTGTGACGTCCTACACATTTGAGATTGTTTGTCACTCCCTGGGATGCGGTACATTTTATATATTACGACCAGCCTTCTTGACTTTGCATAAGGACGGCATCAGCACGAACCCTGTATTAACAATCAGGGTGAGTAGGAATCAAAACAGTGATGCATCATATAAACTTATCAACTGCAATGAAGTCAATAAGATGTGTGCAGTCTATATAGGCACTGCTGAACTTTACAACTTGCACTCAGGATGTGGGAGCATTTTGTGGAGAGGTTAGAAATGCAACAGGGTTGGCGTGAGCTATTTCAATGACTGATCTGCAGCAATACAGTCACTTACTTACTAGTACAGTTTATATAACACCTAAATAGATGCTTGTCATTTGATTGGTGGACTGTATGTCACATTGCATTGATGATATAGTATATAGAAAATATTCCATTATATGATTTACAGAGGTGGGACCAATTCACCGTCAAGTCACTCTCAAGTCATGAATCAGCAAGTCCCAAGTCAAATCTCAAGTCATAATGACCGCTAATTGTTTGCAAGCTGACTTGAGACTTGACTTGGGACTTGCATATTGATGACTTGAGAATTACTTGACAGTGACTTTGTCCCACCTCTGATGATTTAAATAATTTTTTCGTATAATTTCATCATCATCATCATCAATTTTATTTATATAGCACCAAATCACAACTAACAGTTGCCCCAAGGCGCTTTATATTGTAAGGCAAGGCCATACAATAATTACGTAAAACCCCAACGGTCAAAACGACCCCCTGTGAGCAAGCACTTGGCGACAGTGGGAAGGAAAAACTCCCTTTTAACAGGAAGAAACCTCCAGCAGAACCAGGCTCAGGGAGGGAGAGAACCAAGAAAAAGACATGCTGTGGAGGGGAGCAGAGATCAATCACTAATGATTAAATGCAGAGTGGTGCATACAGAGCAAAAAGAGAAAGAAACACTCAGTGCATCATGGGAACCCCCCAGCAGTCTAAGTCTATAGCAGCATAACTAAGGGATGGTTAAGGGTCACCTGATCCAGCCCTAACTATAAGCTTTAGCAAAAAGGAAAGTTTTAAGCCTAATCTTAAAAGTAGAGAGGGTGTCTGTCTCCCTGATCCGAATTGGGAGCTTTACAGGTTTTCTATGTCAGTGGGTCAAAGAGCTTTTTTTTAATCATGCACTCGCTCTGTGGAATGGTCTCCCTGTGACTGTGAAGCATTCTCTCTCTTATCTTTATCTTTATCTGTTCTATTCTTTTACTTCTGTTTTTAATTATGTATTTGAATTTTTTAATTTTTATTTATTTATTTACATTTTTTATGTTAACCTGTTCTGTGTGAGGCGCCTTGAGATGGCTTTTGTTGTGATTGGGTGCTTTATAACCTGATTAAATTGAAACTGAACAACATTTTATTGAGTCTTAAAGTAAATTAATATGATATTGGTTACTGGATCCTTAATCTCTGGACATAATAAACTCTACATGGTGGATCCTTGATCTCTGGACATAAATAGAAATAAACAAAATCTGTAGTTTTTGTCAAAAGCATTTCCTTTCAGACGTTATTGCCAAGAATGTCTTTCCGTACATCTGAGCTGAGCTCTTGCAGCTGGCTGTGCTGCACGTCAGGATGCAATTAATAAAGACTGCAGGACGTCTCATTGTGGGAGGGAAAAAAAAAACGTTTTAGTCGATTGTAGTTTCTTGTCTGTATTACAACGTTTGGAAAGAGGTGTCATTTTATTTAAAGCAGCAATTCATTTTCAAGTTATTAATTCCGAGGGGACTCTGTCTCAGCAGAGAGCCGTGCAGCATTTGGAGCTGTGCAAATGGAAAGGAGGACGATTCTCGTTTCTTGACTACAACAAAACATGAGTCCCAGTTAGTGACTGTAATCCACACAAAAGTGACTCACGATATTTTAATGCCTTTGAGAGGGGTTAAGAAGCGAACTTGCTGTTTCTGAAGAGCAGCGAATCAAAGAACCACGAGCCAGTGGATTGAAGCATTGCTTCATTGATTCATGCTTCAAAGTGGTGTTGCGCTGCAGAAGTGGTTCATTACAGAGCTGCTACAGGGTCTGTAATCAATGTAGAAAACTGACAAACACACTCAAAAACAACGGCCGCTCTGAAGGAAAGATAAGGGAATCGTTAAGCAAAAAGACTATTGATATCGGTGGATCGAATAATTTCTTATCGATACTCGAAAAGAACCGGTTCTCAATACCCAACCCTAGTCAAAGCTGATAACATTAAAATTAAAAATTAATTAAAAATTAATTAATTAAAATTTTATATTTGAAAAAGGCAATGTAAACAAAAGTTCAGTACTGGTTGGCTTTTAGGTTCCTAGTTTGTAAGGAAAATGTAAGTTAACAAATTCCGTTTATCCTTCCAGAGTTCCTGATTAGAGGCGTGCAGGCTGGTGTCCACTCTAGTGGCATTTTCAGATCTATGACCAAACATACAGCTGCTTGACCCCTCCTCCTCCTGCAGAAAGGAGATAGTGGAGCAGATGCAGCAAGAAGTATCAAACAAAACGGAGATAATGGAATTTTAAAAACCGATTTTTGAACTTTTTGTGACGTCCTACACATTTGAGATTGTTTGTCACTCCCTGGGATGCGGTACATTTTATATATTACGACCAGCCTTCTTGACTTTGCATAAGGACGGCATCAGCACGAACCCTGTATTAACAATCAGGGTGAGTAGGAATCAAAACAGTGATGCATCATATAAACTTATCAACTGCAATGAAGTCAATAAGATGTGTGCAGTCTATATAGGCACTGCTGAACTTTACAACTTGCACTCAGGATGTGGGAGCATTTTGTGGAGAGGTTAGAAATGCAACAGGGTTGGCGTGAGCTATTTCAATGACTGATCTGCAGCAATACAGTCACTTACTTACTAGTACAGTTTATATAACACCTAAATAGATGCTTGTCATTTGATTGGTGGACTGTATGTCACATTGCATTGATGATATAGTATATAGAAAATATTCCATTATATGATTTACAGAGGTGGGACCAATTCACCGTCAAGTCACTCTCAAGTCATGAATCAGCAAGTCCCAAGTCAAATCTCAAGTCATAATGACCGCTAATTGTTTGCAAGCTGACTTGAGACTTGACTTGGGACTTGCATATTGATGACTTGAGAATTACTTGACAGTGACTTTGTCCCACCTCTGATGATTTAAATAATTTTTTCGTATAATTTCATCATCATCATCATCAATTTTATTTATATAGCACCAAATCACAACTAACAGTTGCCCCAAGGCGCTTTATATTGTAAGGCAAGGCCATACAATAATTACGTAAAACCCCAACGGTCAAAACGACCCCCTGTGAGCAAGCACTTGGCGACAGTGGGAAGGAAAAACTCCCTTTTAACAGGAAGAAACCTCCAGCAGAACCAGGCTCAGGGAGGGAGAGAACCAAGAAAAAGACATGCTGTGGAGGGGAGCAGAGATCAATCACTAATGATTAAATGCAGAGTGGTGCATACAGAGCAAAAAGAGAAAGAAACACTCAGTGCATCATGGGAACCCCCCAGCAGTCTAAGTCTATAGCAGCATAACTAAGGGATGGTTAAGGGTCACCTGATCCAGCCCTAACTATAAGCTTTAGCAAAAAGGAAAGTTTTAAGCCTAATCTTAAAAGTAGAGAGGGTGTCTGTCTCCCTGATCCGAATTGGGAGCTGGTTCCACAGGAGAGGAGCCTGAAAGCTGAAGGCTCTGCCTCCCATTCTACTCTTACAAACCCTAGGAACTACAAGAAAGCCTGCAGTCTGAGAGCGAAGCGCTCTATTGAGGTGATATGGTACTATGAGGTCCCTAAGATAAGATGGGACCTGATTATTCAAAACCTTATAAGTAAGAAGAATTTTAAATTCTATTTTAGAATTAACAGGAAGCCAATGAAAAGAGGCCAATATGGGTGAGATATGCTCTCTCCTTCTAGTCCCCGTTAGTACTCTAGCTGCAGCATTTTGAATTAACTGAAGGCTTTTCAGGGAACTTTTAGGACAACCTGATAATAATGAATTACAATAGTCCAGCCTAGAGGAAATAAATGCATGAATTAGTTTTTCAGCATCACTCAGAGACAAGACCTTTCTAATTTTAGAGATATTGCATAAATGCAAAAAAGCAGTCCTACATATTTGTTTAATATGCGCTTTGAATGACATATCCTGATCAAAAATGACTCCAAGATTTCTCACAGTATTACTAGAGGTCAGGGTAATGCCATCCAGAGTAAGGATCTGGTTAGACACCATGTTTCTAAGATTTGTGGGGCCAAGTACAATAACTTCAGTTTTATCTGAGTTTAAAAGCAGGAAATTAGAGGTCATCCATGTCTTTATGTCTGTAAGACAATCCTGCAGTTTAGCTAATTGGTGTGTGTCCTCTGGCTTCATGGATAGATAAAGCTGGGTATCATCTGCGTAACAATGAAAATTTAAGCAATGCCGTCTAATAATACTGCCTAAGGGAAGCATGTATAAAGTGAATAAAATTGGTCTTAGCACAGAACCTTGTGGAACTCCATAATTAACCTTAGTCTGTGAAGAAGATTCCCCATTTACATGAACAAATTGTAATCTATTAGATAAATATGATTCAAACCACCGCAGCGCAGTGCCTTTAATACCTATGGCATGCTCTAATCTCTGTAATAAAATTTTATGGTCAACAGTATCAAAAGCAGCACTGAGGTCTAACAGAACAAGCACAGAGATGAGTCCACTGTCTGAGGCCATAAGAAGATCATTTGTAACCTTCACTAATGCTGTTTCTGTACTATGATGAATTCTAAAACCTGACTGAAACTCTTCATTATGAGTAATTTTTTCTCTAATAGTTAAAATTTTATTAGCAAAGAAAGTCATGAAGTCATTACTAGTTAAAGTTAAAGGAATACTCGGCTCAATAGAGCTCTGACTCTTTGTCAGCCTGGCTACAGTGCTGAAAAGAAACCTGGGGTTGTTCTTATTTTCTTCAATTAGTGATGAGTAGTAAGATGTCCTAGCTTTACGGAGGGCTTTTTTATAGAGCAACAGACTCTTTTTCCAGGCTAAGTGAAGATCTTCTAAATTAGTGAGACGCCATTTCCTCTCCAACTTACGGGTTATCTGCTTTAAGCTGCGAGTTTGTGAGTTATACCACGGAGTCAGGCACTTCTGATTTAAAGCTCTCTTTTTCAGAGGAGCTCAGCATCCAAAGTTGTCTTCAATGAGGATGTAAAACTATTGACGAGATACTCTATCTCACTTACAGAGTTTAGGTAGCTACTCTGCACTGTGCTGGTATATGGCATTAGAGAACATAAAGAAGGAATCATATCCTTAAACCTAGTTACAGCACTTTCTGAAAGACTTCTAGTGTAATGAAACTTATTCCCCACTGCTGGGTAGTCCATCAGAGTAAATGTAAATGTTATTAAGAAATGATCAGACAGAAGGGAGTTTCAGGGAATACTGTTAAGTCTTCAATTTCCATACCATAAGTCAGAACAAGATCTAAGATATGATTAAAGTGGTGGGTGGACTCATTTACATTTTGAGCAAAGCCAATTGAGTCTAATAATAGATTAAATGCAGTGTTGAGGGTGTCATTCTCAGCATCTGTGTGGATGTTAAAATCGCCCACTATAATTATCTTATCTGAGCTAAGCACTAAGTCAGACAAAAGGTCTGAAAATTCACAGAGAAACTCACAGTAACGACCAGGAGGACGATAGATAACAACAAATAAAACTGGTTTTTGGGACTTCCAATTTGGATGGACAAGACTAAGAGTCAAGCTTTCAAATGAATTAAAGCTCTGTCTGGGTTTTTGATTAATTAATAAGCTGGAATGGAAGATTGCTGCTAATCCTCCGCCTCGGCCCGTGCTACGAGCATTCTGGCAGTTAGTGTGACTCGGGGGTGTTGACTCATTTAAACTAACATATTCATCCTGCTGTAACCAGGTTTCTGTAAGGCAGAATAAATCAATATGTTGATCAATTATTATATCATTTACTAACAGGGACTTAGAAGAGAGAGACCTAATGTTTAATAGACCACATTTAACTGTTTTAGTCTGTGGTGCAGTTGAAGGTGCTATATTATTTTTTCTTTTTGAATTTTTATGCTTAAATAGATTTTTGCTGGTTATTGGTGGTCTGGGAGCAGGCACCGTCTCTACAGGGATGGGGTAATGAGGGGATGGCAGGGGGAGAGAAGCTGCAGAGAGGTGTGTAAGACTACAACTCTGCTTCCTGGTCCCAACCCTGGATAGTCACGGTTTGGAGGATTTAAGAAAATTGGCCAGATTTCTAGAAATGAGAGCTGCTCCATCCAAAGTGGGATGGATGCCGTCTCTCCTAACAAGACCAGGTTTTCCCCAGAAGCTTTGCCAATTATCTATGAAGCCCACCTCCGATTGGGGAGGGGCCCAGAGAAAACTACAGAGTCCGACATTGTTTTTGCAAAGTTACACACCGATTCAATGTTAATTTTACTGACCTCCGATTGGCGTAACCGGGTGTCATTACTGCCGACGTGATTTACAATCTTACCAAATTTACGCTTAGCCTTAGCCAGCAGTTTCAAATTTCCTTCAATGTTGCCCCGGAAGACAATTGACTATGGTTGCTGGTGTCGCTAACTTCACATTTCTCAAAACAGAGTCGCCAATAACCAGAGTTTGATCCTCGGCGGGTGTGTCGCCGAGTGGGGAAAAAACGGTTAGAAATGTGAACGGGTTGGCGGTGTACACGGGGCTTCTGTTTAGGGCTACGCTTCCTCCTCACAGTCACCCAGTCGGCCTGCTTTCCCGGCTGCTCGGGATCTGCCAGAGGGAAACTAACGGCGGCTAAGCTACCTTGGTCCGCACCGACTACAGGGGCCTGGCTAGCTGTAGAATTTTCCACGATGCGGAGCCGAGTCTCCAATTCGCCCAGCCTGGCCTCCAAAGCTACGAATAAGCTACACTTATTACAAGTACCATTACTGCTAAAGGAGGCCGAGGAATAACTAAACATTTCACACCCAGAGCAGAAAAGTGCGGGAGAGACAGGAGAAGCCGCCATGCTAAACCGGCTAAGAGCTAGTAGCTGCGCTAAGCTAGCAGATTCCTAAACACACACAAAGTGAATAATGTGTAAATAATTTAGAGGTGATTCAGCAGAGGGAGTGCTTTAGTTAAGGCACGTGAAGATTACACTGTGAAACAAATCGTTAGCTAGGTAACTAGAGCAATCTAACTGCGCAGATTAAACAGCTAACAGATACAGCAAAACACCGCTGTGCTCCGGAACAGGAAGTGATACAATACCGCAGTGAGAGGCAACCACCAGTCACCAATTTGGTTCCATTCACCATTCAGTGGTTCCATGTGTTTCATTCCACTGAAGGACTCCACTACATTTTTGTAAAAATGCATCCATGATAAGAGGACGCTAAATCCAGAAGCCCACATGCTGATTAGAAGCTTAGGGTCCTACCTCACTGGGCTGTGACAGCCTGCAAATGGCAATTGGGAATATAGGTCAGTAGATCCTGCAGGGACATCATTCTGGAAGTCGGTGAGTGCTTGACTATTATTATTTTATTTATTTATTGTTATTTTATTATTTATTTTATTTTTCTTGTCACTGGGTTCAGTCAAAGGAATTTCCACAGTCTATTCACATGGATAACTGTCAGTATTTCCCCGGATCCTGGTTTTAACTCTGTTTTTTAACTAGTTTCATGTGTTAGTTTCTCCACCAGATGGCGCCCTCAGTTATTTTTCACGCCTGGATCAGATGAGTGATTTATTATTGGCAAACTATTTAAACCCTGACTTTCTGTTCAGTAGTTGCCAGATACTTGTGAGCATTGTCAGACTCTTGCAGACCTTCCAGGTTCTTCCAGGGCCACGATCCATGATCCAGACCATTACCAGGAGGCCCAAGCCTGATTGCCTCTCTGTGACCATGACCGTGTCTTCCTGCTGTGTGCTTAAGACACCAGAGCTTCCCGCAGCTAAACTTCAGGTAACCTGGCCTCCCCTCTAATTCCCGTATTAGAGCCAACTGTCTTTCCTGGTGTTCCAAATGATTCCTGCATGGCTCCCATGCTGCCCTGGCTCCTGGTTCCTGGCTACTGCCACAGCTACGTCACTTTGGAACTCCTCAGCTCTCTGCTCAGAGCGTGAATCTGCTACACACCAGTTAAGTTCCTCCTCTTCTTAGTGGGATCCCATTCTCACTCATGCCTGTCTGTGACTGTGCTATGAAAAGGAACTGTTCCAAGAACTCTTCCTAAGAACTGCATGAACTCTGATATCAAACAATTAAGAACCCAGCTGTATCAAGTCCTGCTTGGACTGATACAGGATTGGAACTGCGTCACAACGCCCAGCACTTGACCTCTGGATACAATTTATGAACTGTGAGTAATTCCTGAACAACCTTATTTCTTAAGAAGAGAACATTATTTCCTCACCTCTGAAGCAACCTGTGATAAGCCTTTGTGAACTGTGACTGTTTGAGGCTCCAGCATTACGAGTGCATTCACACACTCTGTATGTCTTTATTCCCCATAGTTCCTGGTTTCAGAGGCGAGCGTTCCACCTGGTCCTGGTCCTTGAACCTTAGTAATCATTCTCCTTCAAGACTGGCTCGGGATACTGTAGCTCCCTATTTTCACCGCCAGAAGGCGGACCATCTCTCCATACTGCAGGCACCTCAGCGCAGCACCTTTTATTTACTGTTTATAGATACATATATTTTCCTTTGTACTCCTTCCCATGTCCAGCTCCCTGCATTTGGGTCCATTGCCTGAAATGGTCCGGTTCTGTCCGGACCCCTAGCCATAACAGATAACAGCAATATAATAAGAGCTGAATACTTTGTGTGCAAATGTGGCGTAGTTTCAGCTGCGAGTGGCCACTTCACTGAGATACCAACTGCAACACTGTCACTGTAACTCCTTCACATGTTTGGTAACTAACTGGCATCCCCAAGTGCTCCAACAGTCGTGCCTAGTGAGTTACGACTCTTAACCAGTGTCCCTGGGGACAGAGTTAAAAGCAATAGAAGCGCTGTCAGACTAAGAATTGGACAAGTTCTTACTGTGATTTTTCACTGGATTGAGGAAAGCAAATGTAAGTAATTTTTCACCTCTCTAATTTTAAGTAAAATATCAAATGACAAGGTTCTATTTCAGTGCTATATTAAACAACTAATTAAATGTTTTACACTGAATGGAATGAATATTCCATTTAGTGGAATATTCCATTCAGTGAGCTGCCTCCTTGAATGAAACATTCTTCATCTTTCAACAACTGAAAATATTCTTACCACTGCACGAATGAAAAACATTCATTATTTGTATACCACTCATATTTTTCTGGGACTCTGATCTTCACCTCTTTGTCTTTTCAACCATCCCATCATTGTGAATAAGTCTGTTTAGTTGCAACATTTTTGTCACTACACATTCTGACAATTTTGTGTTGTGCATTTTGTCATGTGGTATTATTATGGCCATAACACGTCACCCCACCGATTCTGGTCTGCTTGAGGTTTCTTCTATTTAAATATTGCAGAGGGAGTTTTTCCTTACTGCTGTTGCCATTGTATTTAATCATGGGATGGACAAGTTCCAAGGACAACCGCACTGTTATGTGAACATTCAGTGCTTTTCTTCCTCCCTGTCCCTCTCTCTTCTTACTAATGTACGTATATCTACATTTGCACACATTTCTTTGAGTCTAGCATAACATCTGAATTGCCATTCCATCCCTATACAGCTTGCCATTGTTGTCACAATTTTGTTATATAGAAATGTTCCTACATACACAGAAACATGCACACACAGGCACACAAATAGTTTGGACTAAATAAATTTAGTTAAATATATGCCAATCATGTTTGCATGTTTTTATTGTATTAACAGCTGGTCTGACCAGCTTAGGATGGTCAGTAGTGATGCAGGATCCACATTTTTTTCACTTCTGATCTGATTCTGATACCTGAATTTGGATATCTGCCAATACTGATACTATTCCAATACCAGAGCTCTATTTGCTTTAATATTATTATCATTATTGTTGATTCTATGAGGATATTTTGAATTCCCAGGTATAAAGCTTCATGATGAAGTGTTCAGAGGAGGATTTTCTTAAAAAGAAGACCTGAACATTCAGCTACAATTTGCCAGAAGGCACATCTAAGATACA
Source organism: Thalassophryne amazonica (assembly GCF_902500255.1). Lineage (NCBI taxonomy): Eukaryota > Metazoa > Chordata > Actinopteri > Batrachoidiformes > Batrachoididae > Thalassophryne > Thalassophryne amazonica. The sequence goes on along the minus strand of NC_047114.1, from coordinate 58,729,077 downwards.
AGCCTAAATTTGATGGTTTGGTGAAAGAATTAAGTACTTTAATTTAATTTGTAGACTTTTATAGACTTACTTTTTCTAGACTTAAAAGAGAAAAGACAGTGCTTTCTCTCTGTGTCTGTCTCTCTCTCTCCTTCTCAATTTCAATGGAGCTTTATTGACATGGGAAACATATGTTTACATTGTCAAAACAAGTGTTACAGTAAAAAATTAAAAATTAAGTCTTGTCTCCCTCTGTATCTTTCTCTATTCAATTTCAATTGAAACATACATTTACATTGTCAAAGCAAGTGTTGGACTCTCTCGCGCTCGCTTTCTGCCTCTCTCTCCCTTGCTCTCTCTCCCTCTCTCACTTCCTCACTTGCCGTTTTCCTGCTGAGCAAACTTGGAACTTTTTTGGAAACAAAAAGCCTTTCAACTGCAAAATAAACCAGAAATTTTTTAATGTAGCATCTGTGATGCGCATCCAAGGAACTCTGGATTAGTACTGAAGGATTTTGATAGAGTTTTTTCCATTCAACGGCTGCAAACAATCTCTGTTCAGCTCTGGTTCTGACTGCGTGCTGAGCTGCTGTTTCATGGCATTTCACAGCCTCTGGATATTTAAGCGGCTCATTTTTCAGCAACAATTCAGTTCATTTTTTGGAAAATCTGTGCTCGGCAGCACAGACAATTTGAACCAGAGAGCCGGGCAGAAATTTAGCGCTACCCGTGGCTTAAAACCCTCGACTGGGGTTGTGGAAGAAACAGCTCGGCTTCAGCTCAGAAACCTCCCCCTCCCCCATCGCTTCCTCATGCTCAGTAGTAAACAGAGCAGAGAGCAAGCAGCAGTTGAGAGGTTTCACAGACGTGGCTTCTCTTCGGTATTAGAAAACGCCACAGGCTGTATCGGTATTTTTCCAATACTTGAATTACGTTGGTATCAGAAACTGATCCCAACACTGGATTGGATCGGATCGGATGCAACCTTAAAGGTCAGTACTTGGAATTAAATACTTCACTCTTCATCCCCAAGTGCTAATATCCCCAGATATTAGCAGTCCCAAGTGAGCCCTATTTTGAGTCTAATTTTTCAAGGGTTGGTTATTAGTCCCTGACACTAGGATCGTGCTTAGTAATTAATAAAGTAATATGTCAAAATTGCCAGCTACTGTATCAAAAGCTTTGATAACACTGGTTCTTAAAAGGAAAAAGATCCCTGCTACTGTAAGAATTATCGTCCAATTTCCATTAGGTAATGACCTCTGTAGGACGCGAAAATCAGGTGGGGTTCATTCGGGGATGCAGTTCTGCAGACAATGTTCAAATCAAATCAAATCAATTTTATTTATATAGCGCCAAATCACAACAACAGTTGCCCCAAGGCACTTTATATTGCAAGGCAAAAGCCATACAATAATTACAGAAAAACCAAAACGGTCAAAACGACCCCCTGTGAGCAAGCACTTGGCGACAGTGGGAAGGATGTTTAAAAAGAACGTTAGACATTTTATTAATATAATGTGGGTAGTCTCGGATTCAAGTTCCCCAATTGCTGCTGTATCGCTTGATGCTGAAAAGGTGTTTGATAGGGTAGAATGGGGATTTCTGTTCAGAACTTTAGAAATTTTTGGTTTTGGTGAAACTTTTATAAAGTGGATAGTTGTATTGTGGGCTAGAAGCAGCAGTACAGACTAATGGATGCGTCTCTTCATATTTTGGTTTGGGGAGGAATACACGTCAGGGTTCATTTCTTAGCCCTCTCCTGTTTTGCCTGGTGATGGAACCCTTGCCAGCCGCAATAAGGGGGATGATAATTTTCTGGGAGTTGTATATATACACAAATTAATGCTGTTCACAGATGATATACTGCTACTGGTATCAGACCCTGCAGTATCAATACCCCCATTGTTGAATAAAATTAGTACCTTTTCGAATATCTCAGGATATAGGGTCAATTGGGACAAATCTGAGGCACTTCCATTAACAAGGTTTTACCCATCCACACTCTTTCAAGATGGAGGTTTTAGATGGCCTAAGCAGGGGCTAAAATATCTGGGTATTCTTTTGCCCCTAAACTAGAGGATATTATCAAGGTGATCTTTAACCCTTTGATAAAGGGACTACAGACTGATGTGAAACGGTGGTCATCACTGTATCTGTCTTTATGGGGAAACGTTAGCGCTGTAAAAATGAAATGCATCCCCAGGATTAACTATCTGCTTCACTCTCTTCCATTAAACATACCAGACAATTACATCAAACGTCTTAATAATATTTTGAAAGGATTTCTGTGGAATGGGAAATGAATACGAATGAATATGAAATAAATTCCAAAGACCAGTCAACAGAGAAGGATTAGGACTTCCAAATTTGTTATATTATTATTATTATTATTATTATTATTATGTATTTAATCTAAGGCACTTGGCACCCTGGGCTTTACCTTCAGAGAGCCCCCCAGTGGTACAGTATAGATTAGTCTGTGTCAGCCCCCCTCCCTCTTTTCCACTGTCTCCACTAAACAAACTAAACATAACAGGACCCATCCAATCATATATTATCTTCAAGAGATATGGAAAAGGATCTCAAGGCTGATAGATTTTGACCCCCATTTGAACAAAGCCACCAGTATTTGGCTAAACCCTAAGTTAAGTTCACCACCCTCCCTTCTAGAAGGAGATACAGGGCACTAGGTGCATGCACCAACAGACTGCTAAATAGATTTTACCAGCAAGCGGCCAAGTGTGTAAAAACTTCTCCTTAGTGCACTCTATGTACATCAGCATATTTTTTCAAATAACGCATTTTATATGTGTCTGCATCAGCACATATTTAGCATCTGTTGTGTATATATGTTGTTTTTAGGCCTGCTTGGTTGGATGTGATATGTTGTCCTTTTTATGATAAGTTGTCTTTATGATATGCTGTCTTTTTTGATGATTTGGTGCTGAAGAGATGCTCTAAAATGAAGTTTCATTGTGTCCACAATGACAATAAAGGTCTATTCTATTCTATTCTAAACATTAACAAAAAAGTATTCATCTGGAAGGACTGGGTAGGAAAAGGTATCCTGGTATTACAAAATGTATACAGTATAGACATATTTAAAACATTTGAGGACCTTAAACAAGAATGCAATCTACCCAAAACTCAATTCTGGAGATATCTTCAATTGTGGCATGTACTACAGGGGAATTTTCGGTCGAGTTTAGACCCACCAAAATCAGTACATAAGCAAGATAAGATCCCTCAGGTACTGGGTAAAGGTCATGAAGCAGCTAAGTATTATAGGATGCTGATGGAATGTGAGGGGGAAATGGGAATATCGGCCTTGAGACTTTTCTGGGAAAGAGACTTGGGGGTGACATATAATAAACAAGAATGACATGACAAGGTCTGTGGAAGCTCCCGAACAATGTCACGAGACTTAAGGGTCAAGGGCCTTTCACACCGGGCACTTTATAAGCTTCAGGCAATGCCTACCAATGCCTTTAACGGCCCAACACGTGACGTCAGGCGCTTCGTTTCAGAAGCGGCACGGGGTGCAGAGATTACTACGTCACACTCTGGCTGTTTCCACAACCCGAAAAAAGTTGAGTGATCGCCATCTTTGAATTTGCATCAGCTGAACCACAAAAAAACAGCAAAAGAACCATTCTCCCATCACCCTGCTGGGAGAGGCTTTTTTTCAGCTACTTTTAGGAGCGACGCCGAATGAGGGAGGACTGACGACTTGGTGGGATCATACCTGGGCAGAGCGAGGCAGGCAGCCGGGGTGATGGAGCAGACCCACTCAGTCTGACATGCAAACTCCCAGTTTGACCAATGGAGCTTTCTGCAGCTTTATTGAGGTGAAAATAATATAAAAATAAAATGTGACCTTTATTGCACTGCTGTTTAGTGTTTCTTTATATTTTAAGAAATATTTTATATTTATCCCAATCAGGAACATTTGCTGTGCAGACAACCTAAATACAGATGCATTTCAAAAACTTCAAAAACATCTCTGCTCTTCAAAATAGGAGAAAAGTGTCTTCAACAACACCAGAGGTCAAAGCTGCAGAAGAAACCTTCATCTGGTCCCGAGAATCCAGCATAACATCACTTGCTTCTAAATAAAAGGCTCTTCAAACAGCAACTATTTTATTATTTTTTAAAAAGCTGTTTCATTTTATATTTTAACAATGAATAGATCATTAAAAATGTTCACAAAATCAAAGTTAAGTCAAAAGACATTTGCACAGGTAGAAGCTCTCCCCTTATTGTGCACAATTTTAAAACATTCACAATCAATAGTCAAATTCATATTTTAGAAATGACTTTGTCCTGATCACAACATTAAAGGCAATTACATATTTTGACGGAATTACAAGTTGAAATGAATCAATTAAAAAAAATATTTCATCATGAGGTTTATGTCACAGAAATCCTACTTTACAATCACACTGCAGTCAGTGCTTAATTATCTCTTGCTGCATTTATAATAAACATTTGTATTTATTTACAGTGTATGTTTTTTCTGGTTGAAATGAGATATGAATAATCTACCAGACTTAAAAAAAAATGTACAAATTTTCATGCTATTTTATTTGTGTAAAAATAAATGTGCAAGGTTCCTTATGTTAAACAAGACATTAATCTCAAACAACAGATGGTTTTAATTTACAGATGAAGAAAGGTTTCTAAAGAACCTTTTATTTATTTATTTATTTTGCTATTTTAATTACAAGTGACCTAAAGTTTTTTACAGTAATCCGAAATTTTGAGGTAAAAAAAAACCATCTGCAAGGATTTTTCTTCAAAAAACTGCTCTATAAATGAGCAGTCATGTGACACGTTTCTGTTTTGTACAGATCAGTGGTTTCTGCCACTAGTCTTCTATGTTTTGGGCCGACGCATTGTTCCTATTGGACAGTGCGAAGCTACATCACAGTTCAGAGTGGCGAAAGTTGGACTGGGTTGAACTTTGACCGCATCAGCCTGTCGACAAGCGGCAATGCACGCTTCCATCAGAAGCCTCGGTTTAGCTCGGCTTTTGATGCGACGCTTCTGATGCCTCTAAAAAGCAACACGTCTCATTGAAAATAATGCTTCTCAGACCGATTCATGATGCATCTGATGCTTCCAAAGCATCCGGTGTGAAAGGCCCTTTAGACTTATTCAATTTAAGATTCTGCACCAATTTTATTGAACTCCAAGCTATTTTGTTATATGTTGAGGAAGAAAATGTTCTGTATCTCTTATGGTTCTTGATGTTATTGGTATTTGGAAGAAAATAAAAAAAATGCAAGTCATAAAAAATAAAGTAATATGTGTGCCCCTGATTTCTGTGTTATTTGTACTTTGGCCATACCTATATTTCAACTCAGTTAAGGCGTTTGTGCTTTCTGAGTGCCATCTTGTGTCCTGATAAGCCAGAACCTCACTAATGGGCCTTCAAATGGCTTTCTGCCATTTTTGTTTGCCATTTCATAAGACAGTCAGCAAGTTGTGTTAAAAAAGGGATAAAATGGTAATCACGGGTCAGCATTTCCTTGCTTCTACTAGATCAGCATTGTGCAAATTTAGCTGCTTTTACAGAGCATATCAAAAAGATTGGCTTACACTGGTTTAAACACGATGTGTGCATGCAAAGCCAAAATTGAACAAATAAATTCATTAATTGAGTGATGATTATCTCTCCATCGCTTCCCATTATTCCTTTCAAGCTATTTATTTGCCTGATGACCTCCATCTCACCCTGCTGTCTTTATCTTAACCCGCTGCTCTCTCTGCTTCTCCACCCATCAATCCTCGCACCTTTTTCATTCCTGCAGCAAATCCTGGTTTCTCCTCCCTTTGTGTGCTCTCCTTTTTCCTTTTCTCCAACAGCTGTTGGTCTGCATCTGTCACTGCTGAACCCTTCTTGCCAAGTGCCAAGTCCTGCTCTTGGCTGTCCCACAGAGACCCCAAATCATTAAAGCGCGCACACACACACACACACACACACACACACACACACACACACACACACACACACACACACACACACACACACACACACACACACTGGCATATGAGGTGTCTGTCTTCCTCCCACTAGGAGTGAGAAAACTGCACAAACTGCACCTCTGATTGTGGAGTCTCATTACACTGCTGCATCATTTGTCAATTAATGTCTTATAAAGGCTAAATCCTTCAATTAAATAAGCTTAGAAAACTGTGCACACAGAATCTCAACAGAATATCACTTGTTACTTTAAAGGACATGTTGCACCAATATCATAATTTACATTTAAGCTGTTAGTGACCATCCGATGATACACCAGGATTACTTTGTGCACGTCCGTGACCAGTTTCAAAGCACATGGCATTTGCAACAATCAGCTATGGAGAATGCCGAAAACAAAGTACTCATGAGTACTTGTTTTTCCGAGTGTTTCCGACAACATTTACATAGCTTTGAGGAAACCATCCCATCACGCTTGAATGGAATGTAGCCGCTAACGTTAAGGGACATGTTTCACAGAAATCATAACAATTTAGATTTAGGCTGTTATTGACCATCTGATGATACACCGGCGTCGCAGACCAAAGGGTTCCCCCATAAAAACCGGTCCGTCTGGGCATGCGTCATTTCGGACCACAGCAGCACATCCGAGACTGTTCACCCAAAGCAATCAAATAGATTAATGTGATTACTAACCACCAGATGACGAGGTAAAACCTCTTAAATCATTCTAAAGTCAGTGTTAAGCAGAAACAAGGCTGTTTTAAGCAGAAACTCAACAAAACTCTGTGACGCTTTGAAATGACCAACGCGCAGTGAACGCATCAGCTAGCAGTCCATGTAGCTGTGGTGCTCTGATTGCTTCATCCATCTTTTATGATGAAATAATGCTGAATTTATATGGAAATAATTGTTGTACAAAAGCTTCAGATATCTGTTGCTGAGACAGGTGATGACTGGAGTGCAGTTTTAAGCAGAAACGAGGTGTTAATCCGGGAACCACGGCTAATGACATATGTACAGTGAAGGCAGGGTGGACAGATTTTTAGGGTGGGCCGTTCGGTCAGCAACACCGAGATTACTTTGTGTACTTCTGGGACCGGGTTCAAAGTATATGGCATTTGCAACAGCTACAGAGACTGACGAAAATAAAGCACTTGAGTGTTTCCGACAGCAGTTACGTAGCTTTTAGAGACGTCCCAGAGCACACTTGAATGGAATGTATCTGTTAACGTTAAGAACTGAGCCACAGATTAATTCCAAAGTTTACATAAGTGTGATGTTGTGTTAAGATGACTCATTTTTAAGTGATAACTGCTTTTACTGTGATGCAGTCACAGTAAAAGCAGTAGCCATGAGAAGCTTAGACATAGACGCATTGCCATTAGACATAAACGCAGCCTGTTAAAAACAATCTCTGCTCAAGGCTCAGCTTTGTGCACGCTTTTAAATGTTGTCATGAATATAACTGTGAAAAATCTAAAAACAATACATCTGTGTGATCAGGCAGCCTGTGAAAAACAACGTCTTGGAGACATTCCACATCCATGTTCACAGCACCAGTAAAACAACTGAGAGGTGTGCGTTAAAACAGCGTGCTGCTGCACATACATCCAGATCCAAATTCAGACAGACTCTCTCAAAGTAAAATAAAATAAAGCCTACCAGCTCCATGTGATGAGAACAAAATACGAAAGCAAAAAAAAACTGAACACGCCACTCACCCAGTTGTAGAATGATTTCCCAGATTAAATATGTAAAGTCCACAAAATCAAAGAAGCCACTGTAAGTCCTCACGCACGGATCGCCAGCCAGAGAACATGTCCAGGTCCACTGTAAGTCCCCACACACGAATCACCAGCCAGAGAACGGGGCCATACTGTTTGTATTTCTACAAAATTAATGTAAATAAAATCCAAGATATAGTCAGTTGACTTGGAAATGTTCATGTATATATTCCTTGACTTGAATGATGAAAACTAGCAATAAAACAGGTTTATACCACACACACACACACACACACACACACATATATGTGTGTGTGTGTGTGTGTGTGTGTTGGTATGTGTGTGTGGGAAAGATGATGAATGCTCAAAGAACACCTCATTGGAAACAGGTGAGTGTCATGATTGGGTATAAAAGGAGCATCCCCAAAAGGCTCAGCCATTTACAAGCAAAGATGGGGCGAGGATCAACACTTTGTAAACAACTGCATGAAAAAATAGTCCAACAGTTTAAGAACAATGTTTCTCAATATTCAACTGCAAGGAATTTAGGGATTCCATCATCTACAGTCCATAATATAATCAGAAGATTCAGAGAATCTGGAGAACTTTCTACACGTAAGCGGCAAGGCTGAAAACCAACACTGAATGCCCGTGACCTTCGATCCCTCAGGCAGCACTGCATTAAAAACCAACATCATTGTGTAAAGGATCTTACTGTGTGGGCTTAGGAAGACTTCAGAAAACCATTGTCAGTTAACACAGTTTGTCGCTTCATCTACAAGTGCAAGTTAAAATTCTACCATGCAAAGCGAAAGCCATACATCAACAACATCCACAAATGCTGCCACCTTCTCTGCGTCCGAGTTCATTTGGAATGGACAGACGCAAAGTGGAAAAGTGTGCTGTGGTCTGATGAGTCCACATTTCAAATTGTTTTTAGAAATCATGGACATCGTGTCGTCCAGACAAAAGAGGAAAAAGACCATGGCATGGGCAACTTACACATCTGTGATGGCACCATTAGTGCTGAAAGGTACATCCAGGTTTTGGAGCCACACATGCTACTATCCAAGCAACGTTTTTCAGGGACATCCCTGCTTATTTCAGCAAGACAATGCCAAGCCACATTCAACAGCGTGGCTTCATAGAAGAAGACTGCGGGTACTAGACTGGCCTGCCTGCAGTCCAGACCTGTTGCCCATTGAAAATGTGTGGCGCATTATAAAGAATACGACAATGGAGACCCCGGACTGTTGAAGTCGTACTTCAAACAAGAATGGGAAAGAATTCCACCTATAAAGCTTCAACAATTAGTGTCCTCAGTTCCCAAATGCTTATTCAGTGTTGTTAGAAGGAAAGGTGACGTAACACAGTGGTAAACATACCACTGTCCCAGCGTTTTTGAAACATGTTGCAGGCATCCATTTCAAAATGAGCAAATATTTACACAAAACAATAACATTTATCAGTTTGAACTAGACATGGGCCGATAACCGGTTTCACGGTATCAAAACCACTAAAATTTTCAGTTATACCGTCCCTACGGTATGAGCGGGTTATGAGAATTCTTGACAGGCAGAGCAGAGGCAGCCACTGCTGCCCTTCCCCCTGATGCGCACCTCTGTCTCTGTTTATAAACAGGCAGCTAACATTAAGCTAGCTCTACATCATGGCTGAAGGAGGCAAAGCCTGCAGTGTACTGTTCCCTCCATCTAAAAGGACCAAGTCAGCTTTTTTGTTTTATTTTCCGTGGAATAGCCCTTCAAGCCAAAAACGGTGGTAACAAAGCACCGTAGCTATGGCCTGTGTCGGATGCAGAGCGATTCAAGATACCTGCAAAGGATTACATGGAAGGAGTAAACTTTATCCCATCCTTGAAACCACTGAGAAGTACAAGCAGTGGACTCGAGTTGTGCTTTAGGTCGATGAAATTTCTCCCACAAACATGTCAAGAAGGACAAATACATCTATTCCAAACACTTTGTTGGTGAAGCTGCGCCAATATTGAGCATCCGAAGTTCTGGACGTTATTCCAGCCACATTTCTCCCTAAGCAAGTAAGTCATATTTCCCACGGGGCAGATGCTACATGTCTAAAAGAGTGACTATTATTTTGGTATTTTCTCTAAATTTATCAGTGGCATAGTGCTCGTAGCGGTAGACATCGCGTCAATTAGTGCGCCTGAATCATGCACGCTTCATATGCAAATAGCCATAATGTTGTTAAAGCACATTTTAAAGCTATACATAATACCGTGAAACCGCAAAACCACGGTATTTTTGCCCACAGTTATTATACTGGCCCGTGCCTAGTTTGAACATTAAATATCTTGTCTTTGTGCTGTATTCAATTGAATATAGGTTGAAGAGGATTTGCAAATCATTGTATTCTGTTTTTATTTACATTTTACACAACGTCCCAACTTCATTGGAACTGGGGTTGCATGTGTGTGTGTGTGTATATATATATATATTCCATTATTTATGCAGCCCGTCATCTTGGCTTTTATATTATCAAGGTGTAGAGATTTGCTTTCAGTTTGAGTTTAATGAAGATAATTTTAGATTTTTTTGTTTTGTTTTGTATTTCTTGTGTTTGGCATAAACAAATTAAAATATGTGAAACAACAAGTGTTCCAGTACTTTTGGAAGGCACTGTAGTAGTGCTCTGTAAAAAACAGTGGATCACAATAATACAGTAACATGCTTTTGAAGGGCGGTATGCATTTTCAGAGGCCCAACGTCCATGCCCTGTCGGCCAAAATGACTGCTATTCGCCCTCGTCTAACTTGGGCAAATATCGGTCATTTTGGGCGACTGGGCATGGACGGAGGGACTCAGAAAATGCATACCGCACGACAACTACATGTTATTTGCATTATTACCACTTAGTGAGATACACAACATGTGGAATCACATTAACAATATTCAATGTCATTTCAAAACGCACGACACCCAACAAACGCGTACATAAAAAGTTGGCTCACTTTAACTTTTGTCGTATTGGCTGGTACCGCGCTGCTCTCCAAATTCGCCATCGCATCCTCATCAAGCTGGCTGTTTTGGCTGCTGTTCATTGTCGGACTATCCATGATAAAATCATCCGGAATATCCATATTGGGACCATCACACACTTCTCGCCTTTTCATGTTATCGTCTGCGGACAGTTCTTGGGTTGCGCATGATATGACGTCATCAGTTTATGCACAACGGGCAGGTATTGGGATACCTGCCCATTACTGCGGGCAGGTATAGAAAGGTAGCATGAATGTAAATCTATGCTACCGGCCCAGTAACGCCTCAGTAAGTGATAATAATGCTCAATATCAGCAGAAAATGTACTGCACTGGTAATAGAAGCAACAAAGTAGTAGGTGCTTATCTCTTTCAGTATCCATCATATAAGTCAGCAGACATGACTGTCACTTAAATGGTTAACTGCCACAACAACATAACATTTTAGCAAAATCACAATATACGTTGGTTTACCACAGAGATAGAAAAGACACAACTGTAGAAGACAAACTTCCTGCCAAGCAAATTGCACATACAGTGGTTTTACACACTTTGTACAGAGAAGCTTGTCAATTTTTTTGAACTACTTTTTATTCTAGGTTCACAATTTAACCACCAGGACAGTAAATCAACCTAAACAGATAAAGTTTGGAAGAGCATTTGGATAAATAAAAACCACAAATGAAGAATTTGGATCCATTTTGTGATGAGAAGAGACAATGAATATGTTGTCAAAACATGATGAGAATAGAAGAACAAAGGAAGGGAAAGTGGGAAGGCTGAAGCAGAAATAAATAGCAAAAATCATAAATAGAAAATTAAAAAACAGGTGTGTGTGTGTGTGTGTATGTGCGTGTGTTCATCTATGTACCAAAATGTTTTACTTTCATCTCCTGAATATTTTGCTATTTAGAAATCTCAGCAGCACAGCGAAGACAGGAATCACACATCTCATGAGTTTTGTTTTTTCCTGCAAAGCCACTCACACTCACAGTTTGCATTGTTTAAAGTAGACCTGCACTGAAATAAATGTGGTCAGATTTCAGAAAGAAATAGCTGATATGTATTTATAAGACCCTTGTGAATGCAGTAAAGTAAATCTGTAAGCCCAAATTTGTAATTCAGCGGAGAAATCTTCGTTTAAAAATGACAAATTTGCAGCTAAAATTTAGCCCTCTGTGAAAACAGTTTGTACAGCCGTATCATTTCCATGACGTCAGGGACAAGACGACGCGCTCCCGCCTTCAGTCCGATCCCGCATTGAAGCTGATTTTATCTGTTAGTAATGTTACTTATACACGTCCTGGTTTCAACATCCAAAAGTAAGCTGCAATGAATGTGAGATACTCTCCCGCTCTCTGCCTCCGCTGCGCTTATTAAGTCTGCGGGCTCGTTAACGAGCTCGTTAACCACCAACGCGGGTCACTCACACCGCCCGTGTCTGCTTTGCAGCTTGTGCCAGATTCAGCGCACAACACCGGCATCACCTCTCTGTCTACTGAATGGAGCTGCAGCACACTTGGCACAAGTCCTGAGATTACGCTCACTGTTTTAATGCGAAGCGGCCGGTACACCTGTTGCTGCAAGGACAGACTTCTTGCGGCAAAATCCACAGCACCGCACGTCTCGGCAATCGGAGCCCCAGAGCTCCATGGACGCTGAGAGAGGTTTATATATTTTTAATGACTGGGATTCTTTGCGGGTCTCGCCTCCATATCCCGCGATGGTACCAGAGGTGAAAGACAGTAGATTTTCATTGCGACACCACTCAATCAAACAGGCGTATGAAAAAGTCCCCCAAAATAATTTTCAAGCACAAATAAAAGAAATGTGTACTCACCAAACGTGCCGCAAGACAATATGAAGTTTTAAAAAAAAGTAGATCCTTCCGTATAAGACAAGAAAAAGGTGCAGATGCAAACTGACGTAAATCCACAAATTACAACTGGCGCAATGCATGCTAGGAGAGGGTCTTGTCCATGACGTCTCGGCAGCGTCCATGATGAGAGGGACAATTTGCAGAGGGCTAAATGTTAGCTGTAAATTTGTCATTTTCAAATGAAGATTTCTCCGTTGAATGACAGATCTGGGCTTGCAGATTTACTTTACTACATTCAGAAGGATCTCATGTGTAAATGTAAGTCATTTTTTGTTCAAAAAAATCTGACTGCATTTTTTTCAATGCAGGTCTCCTTTAAGATATTTTTAAACTTGCTTGATTATTTTACAGTGCTGACATTGTAATACACTTTGAATTTGTCTTTTTTTTCTTGTTTTAAGGTATTTTCACGTGTGACAACTGCCTTTCGTCTTCTGTACTCACATTGCTGAAAGTAACGTGAGTACAAATATACAAAGCAGCATCTGTCCCAAATACCTGAAGCCACAATTGGTATGGGTACTATCTTACTGAAAGTGTGAATGGAAATTGCGAGGGAAATTGCTTGATTTCATGTGACATTCACTGGGTGGTGTTCTTCCCTCACTTGACTCATAGGGTGTCAACTGGGTCAGGCCTAGATTTTGAACTGTTCAAACTGGGGAGTTGGCTGCTGCGGGGGGATGGGGGCCATGTTCATGTCTGGGGGCCGGGCCCCGCCCTCGTATGGCTCGGTGGTCCCTACCTTGTGTTTTGGATTTGGTTGCGGTGGCTCCTTTGCCCCCCCTCCCGTCCTTGCCGCCGCTCACTCCCGCCCTCAGGGGCCGCGGCCCTGGTGGTGTGGTTTTGGGGCTCCCCCTATTGGTGGGCCCATGCCGGTGCCCTGTGCGCTTCCCTTGGGTACGGGGCTGCTCCCTGTGCCTCCGTGGGGAGGGGTGGTGTCGGGGGTGCGTTCCGGCGCCGTTGGGCTGCCCCCTTGGTCTGCTGTGCTGCCTTGTGGCTCTGGGGGCTGCCTTTCCTGGCCCCTGTGCCCTTCCACTGCCCCTTTTCTCCTGGTTCCCCCAGGGTCCTGCGTCCTGGACCCACTTCTGTCGGTGCTCGCGGCCGGCAGCGTGACTTCTGACGTGCCGGAGTGGTCCGTGTCATATGGTAAGGTTCTGTAATCTTGTCTTGGCTCAACACACCAGGCACAGTAGTGATCAGATATTTAGCTGTGATCTGGGTCTCTGTGTGTGGATGGCTGTGTGTTTGTGGCCGTCACCACAATTCGGTTTTTTGGTGCTCTTAAAGGGATTAAAGCTACGGTGTTCTGGATTAGGGTATGGATGCTCACTAATTAGACAACAGACTGTTGCTTTCACTGTTTGTTGATGTGTGGTTGTTTGTCATGGTATGTTGTATGGTTGGGGCCCCGTCTCCTCGGTGTCTCACGTCACAGTTATTGTCTTCACCACTTGCCTCTCGTTCTTGTCTGTCTTTGTGTTGTTTTGGTGGTCTGCCCTTCCTGATAGAAGTTGTCGGTTGGCTTTGAGTAGAATGTTGTAGGCTGATCGGGAAGGACGGATGGGGGTCACACACACACCACATTCACTCATGCACTACATACCTTCTGTCTTGCATATATGCGTATTAATGTTCATAAATGGTTCTGCCAGTGTGGCATTTACCATTACTATATATGCAGACAGGGGGAAAAAAACCTGTCGCTGGTGTCGTGCGACCCTCTGAATTTACCTGTTGGTACTCCTAAAGTGATAGAATTGTGAAAGAACTGTGTGAAAGGTAGGCGAGCCATGAAACCACATTGTGAGTGAATTGAGAAAAAAAAATGACAATCTGACATTCCAGGTGTCAGACACATGAGCTGCTGGGGAGCACACCAAAATAGCAGGGATGACTGAAGCGGAACAGCCACTTCTGGAAGTGGCCAAACTGCTGTCAGCCTGAAGCCCGCTGTAACTGTATAGACTAACAGCTGGCTTCAGGACTCCTGTCTGCATTTTGTGGCCTTATGTGTTCAATGTTGTTTTGCTTTTTTTTATTGAGGAGCACAATGTTATCTCAAGGTGCCTTGACATTTTCACAAATTTGATCACTGCACTGGCATGTAATCTGCCGTGCCAGCGAGTAAACGCATCATAAACTGTTGTAAACTGTGCGTGAGCCGTGCACGGTTGCGTGCCAGTGAGCAAAGAAAATTTTGAAATGTTTAAAACTTCTGGCATGCATTACTTTTGTGAACTAGTCAGGAACACTGTGCATCCTATTTGAAAATATGTGTCACTGCGTGTCAATGCGTATAGCTGCGAGCAGGGCATCAGAATGATTATGACGAGATGTTACATCTATATTAAACATAATTTTACAGATACATTATCTAACTCATGACAAGGAATGAAAATGCAACTGTTTTACCAATCCATTACTATATAATATAAATAATTACCTCTGAGACAAGATTCCAAATGCATTCTCCACCACACAATGGGCCTCATGTATCAATGTGCGTACAGCGATATTTGAGGGTATATGGGGTGTACGCCAAAACGGATGCGCTACTTGGCATTTATCAATGTGGTCGTTGGCGTACGCTGCGCTGAAAATATACACCAGGTCGAGAGGTGGCGTAAATTCTACACCAAAATGAACCAGCGCTGGAATCCACATAAAAATGAAAATGATCAACATGATAAACAGTGCCATTATACAAATCAATGCATATGTTACATAAATAACACTTTCCTGATTATACTACATAATAATCAATACAAATCCCACTTTTTGCGGGATTGCTGGTCTATCGAGCACGATCCGTGGCCACAGCGCTGACTGCAAAGAAAGCGCTGCTCGCCTTTTTCTCCAGAGCCTGGAGCCAGAGCAGCGCTGAGCTTAACTTTATGTGGTGTGATCGTTTTAGACAATGAAATTGATAATTACAACTGTAGTGTTCTCATTCCCTTTGCCCATGCTGCAATCAGGTTTTGTTTTCTCCATTCGTTTGTTACAACAAAATAAATAAAGAAATACATTTTAAAAATAAAGAAATCTTGAGCGAGCAAATATCCACATGTCAAGAAATATTGACATGTGAAAAGAGAATACAGTGGTCCCTCGCTATAACGCAGTTCACCTGTCACGGCCTCGCAGTTTCGCGGCGTTTTTAGTCCCATTTTGCATGCCTTTTTTTTACAGTGTTCTGTGTTCTGCGTGTCTGTTTATAAGAATCTTCTTGCCCAGAAGAAAAAAGAGCGCCAACAACTACTCATAACTGTGTTTGTCACTCGGAAACAGACACCTGCAGCGAGGTGTGAGTGGAAAAAGGCGCGGCGCCAGGACGAAGAGGCGCGATCTGTGAAATACTGGTCAGTCACTATTAATAATTTCTTATGTGTCCAACCTCGTACGTTGATCGTTAAAATTAAATTCGTTAGTTCTAAAAGCCATCATAATTATTTATAGGAAAACGTTCTATTTTTTATTTCTCAAACAAATGTTTGGGCCTGAAAACAGTTTAGTTTTATTTTTCTAATAAGGTTTGAACTTTGAGAGTGTTTACACATGAGAGAAAAGTGAGAAAATGTTCATGCCTGATTGAGAAAAGTGTATAAAGTGGTTTTACAGCTTTGAACAGTCTATAATAATTGTAAAAAATAACGCTGACTACGTCGCAGTTTCGTGTATTACGGGCTATTTTTAGAACGTAACTCCCACGATAAACGAGGGACCACTGTAACACTTTTTTGATTATACTACAAAACAACTGATACGACGGCCGCTTCTGACGCTTTATTGGCACGCATCGTGATTGGTGGAGTTCTTTTTCTTTGCCATCTTCCTGGCTTCCATGTCGTAAAATGAGGGTGTGTCTGAAGCGGAGTCTGAATATTTATGGGCGTGTTTATTATAATTACGCCCACCGCATTTATCAAGGTCACGTCAGGCGTACGCCGGAAATGGGCAGGTGCGCACTGCTTGATACATGCCACAGCAACTTTGGTGTACTTCAAATTTACACCGTAAATTTCCGCCACAAGTGCGCAACTTTGATACATGAGGCCCAATGTGCCCAAGACAACCTGTAGCTGTAGATAATTTCTCTGTGATTCTGGCAGTGATGACAGAATGGTTTCCTCAGCCAAGTTCTGACAGCAAATGCGTCATCGGCTACGAAATGATTATTTTTATATAGCGTGGCATCCAACGAGACAAAATGGGACGCACTGTCACGATGAATTGCACTGCAGTGTGGGGATCAAACTTGTACAAGTGTCAAGATCCTGAGGCTGTCCGATGGTTCATTCAGGCCTTCTGGCCTGGAAGTTCGGGTGTGGGGTTTTAATTCCACACATGGACCGCACCCAACACAGCTGTTCTAGGTCAGACAGTGCTGTGTCGTTTTAAATGTTTTTTGTTTAATCTGGAGCACTCTCTCTCTCCCTCTCTCTCTCTGAGGCTGTATGGTGGCATTATATGATCTCGCCACTGAGGACAACACAGGAACCATGAGGACATATGATGTCATACTTTTATTCCGCAGCAAACTCCATTCAAATCCTCCTTCCTCAGCGCATATGTGTCTTTAAACGGAGAAAATCCTTCTGTTAAATGCAGCTTTCTGTGCTGCTGTGAAAATATGATGTCACCTGTCCATCACATTCAATAAGCAGGATGGAGGAGGAGGATGGTGGAGGATGTCGCACACGATCCGTGCCAGATCAACATGCAGATCCACCTCTGATCTGCTGCTGTGGAGTCCCCTAGTGAAAAAAAGGGAAAACCCAAAGAGACTAACTATGTTATTTCTGAATAAATCAAATCAAAGGACACAAACCCCCAAAAGTGCTGCTGGACATCACCGTGTCACAGAGAAGATGCTGGTCCAGTGCATGGACAAACGCTGAGCATGGATGTCGGAGCCAAGGACAAAAGGGTATATATATAATATAATATAAGTGACTACTAGGGAGAAAGACAGGGAGAGAGTGAGCGAGAGACAGGCACAGAGAGAGAGAAGGGAGACAGACAGAGACAGACAGGGAGAGAGAGTGCTGTCTTTTCTCTTTTAGTCTATAAAAAAGGCTATAAAAGTCTATAAAAAAATAAAAGTACTTAATTTTTTCACCAAAACATCAAATCTAGGCTTTCATCTTAGATACCTTCTGGCAAATTTTAAGAAAATCCTCACATAAAATCATCAATAATAATAATAATATTAAAGCAAACAGAATGGGAAAAGTATTGGTATTGGCAGATATCCAAATTCAGGTATCGGTTTGGATCGGAAGTGAAAAATTGTGGATTGGTGCATCCCTAGTTAATACACAGCCTCAGTAACGCTGCAGACAGGCAAGCACATATAGTGGTTCCTTCTCAATAATATGTATGCACGCAATACAATTATTTATTTTTTTCACTACCTCAGATAACATAAAAATATTGCTATTTTTGTTGTTTCTCCACACACTACTTATAAAAAACATACTATATATATATATATACCTAACAACTACGTTGTTACTGTATTATACCTAACAACTACGTTGTTAATGTATTTTTACTTTGCACTATGCCAGACAAAAAAGTTTTGGCATTGATTTTACTGTTTGTTTTGTTGCAATCTTTATTGAAAAAGATATGCTTCTTAATTTTTCATTTTCCCTAGAGTGGTATCAAAAATGGTGTAGAGTATGAGTATTTTCCTGGGTATTGGCATCATCCGGTCTGCACTCCGCATTTTTAAGATGTATACTGTACACAAAACTCTGGATATAACATAATAAAGAGCCACTTGGAAGCTCTTTTCCTTCTTGCTGTGTAGCAGCTGGTCACAAAATCTCTTTGGTCAGAGCAACAAATTAAGCCTCCACCGGCTGTGTGTTTCATCTTTTCCATTTACTGAATGTCACACTGTGCAACGATGCCTTGTTACATGGGGTGGCCTACCCTGTCTTCTGTTGTCATAGACTAAGATAATGCTGTTGCCAATATTCACAGAGCTGTTGCTGCAATGTTTAATATCGGTGTCTGTCAGTGATATGATTGCTATGTGTTCAAAACAATTCATAACATTACAGGGATTAAAATTCAGAAAATTCTAGTTGAATTTTTTTAAACATGGCTCCACTTGTATATAAGTGTATATTATATATATTTAGTATATATACATTTACATTTTTTGTCCAGATTAACCACTAAAAATACTTTCAAATCTACCCTTTATGATCCATTTCAGTCTATCTGACTCGATGGTCAGAAATGGTTGGACCCAAATGCAAGACTAAGACAAAGCTCTGTGGTTCAAAAAAGGTTTAGTGAGGTACTTAGCAGAAGTCGGTACACGTGAACGCAGTCCAAAACAAGCAGCAGTACAAAAAAACATCAGCCAGAGGCGGAGTCAGGTAAACAGGCAATTGAAGAAAAACACAACGAGGCAAGCGGGACTAGGAAACACATGAACAGAGCTGGAAAGAAGGCACAAGGCGCATCGATCTGGCGAGGGACTAGTGCAACCAGTGAGCCTTATAAACACCCAGGTGATGAGCAGCAAATTAGGAACAGGTGTGCATGGAAAGCACCAGAACAAGGGTGTGGCCAGACAGAGTGAAATGCCCACCATCAATTCAATTCAATTCTATTTATATAGTGCCAAATCACGACAAACAGTTGCCCCAAGGCGCCTTACACCGCAAGTCAAGGCCATACAATAATTACGTAAAAACCCCAAAGGTCAAAACGACCCCCTGTGAGCAAGCACTTGGCGACAGTGGGAAGGAAAAACTCCCTTTTAACAGGAAGAAACCTCCAGCAGAACCAGGCTCAGGGAGAGGCAGTCTTCTGCTGGGACTGGTTGGGGCTGAGGGAGAGAACCAGGAAAAAGACATGCTGTGGAGGGGAGCAGAGATCAATCACTAATGATTAAATGCAGAGTGGTGCATACAGAGCAAAAAGAGAAAGAAACACTCAGTGCATTATGGGAACCCCCCAGCAGTCTAAGTCTATAGCAGCATAACTAAGGGATGGTTCAGGGTCACCTGATCCAGCCCTAACTATAAGCTTTAGCAAAAAGGGAAGTTTTAAGCCTAATCTTAAAAGTAGAGAGGGTGTCTGTCTCCCTGATCCGAATTGGGAGCTGGTTCCACAGGAGAGGAGCCTGAAAGCTGAAGGCTCTGCCTCCCATTCTACTCTTACAAACCCTAGGAACTACAAGTAAGCCTGCAGTCTGAGAGCGAAGCGCTCTATTGGGGTGATATGGTACTATGAGGTCCCTAAGATAAGAAGGGACCTGATTATTCAAAACCTTATAAGTAAGAAGAAGAATTTTAAATTCTATTCTAGAATTAACAGGAAGCCAATGAAGAGAGGCCAATATGGGTGAGATATGCTCTCTCCTTCTAGTCCACGTCAGTACTCTAGCTGCAGCATTTTGAATTAACTGAAGGCTTTTCAGGGAACTTTTAGGACAACCTGATAATAATGAATTACAATAGTCCAGCCTAGAGGAAATAAATGCATGAATTAGTTTTTCAGCATCACTCTGAGACAAGACCTTTCTCATTTTAGAGATATTGCGTAAATGCAAAAAAGCAGTCTTACATATTTGTTTAATATGCGCTTTGAATGACATATCCTGATCAAAAATGACTCCAAGATTTCTCACAGTATTACTAGAGGTCAGGGTAATGCCATCCAGAGTAAGGATCTGGTTAGACACCATGTTTCTAAGATTTGTGGGGCCAAGTACAATAACTTCAGTTTTATCTGAGTTTAAAAGCAGGAAATTAGAGGTCATCCATGTCCTTATGTCTGTAAGACAATCCTGCAGTTTAGCTAATTGGTGTGTGTCCTCTGGCTTCATGGATAGATAAAGCTGGGTATCATCTGCGTAACAATGAAAATTTAAGCAATGCCGTCTAATAATACTGCCTAAGGGAAGCATGTATAAAGTGAATAAAATTGGTCCTAGCACAGAACCTTGTGGAACTCCATAATTAACCTTAGTCTGTGAAGAAGATTCCCCATTTACATAAACAAATTGTAATCTATTAGATAAATATGATTCAAACCACCGCAGTGCAGTGCCTTTAATACCTATGGCATGCTCTAATCTCTGTAATAAAATTTTATGGTCAACAGTATCAAAAGCAGCACTGAGGTCTAACAGAACAAGCACAGAGATGAGTCCACTGTCTGAGGCCATAAGAAGATCATTTGTAACCTTCACTAATGCTGTTTCTGTACTATGATGAATTCTAAAACCTGACTGAAACTCTTCAAATAGACCATTCCTCTGCAGATGATCAGTTAACTGTTTCACAACTACCCTTTCAAGAATTTTTGAGAGAAAAGGAAGGTTGGAGATTGGCCTATAATTAGCTAAGATAGCTGGGTCAAGTGATGGCTTTTTAAGTAATGGTTTAATTACTGCCACCTTAAAAGCCTGTGGTACATAGCCAACTAATAAAGATAGATTGATCATATTTAAGATCGAAGCATTAAATAATGGTAGGGCTTCCTTGAGCAGCCTGGTAGGAATGGGGTCTAATAGACATGTTGATGGTTTGGATGAAGTAACTAATGAAAATAACTCAGACAGAACAATCTGAGAGAAAGAGTCTAACCAAATACCGGCATCACTGAAGGCAGCCAAAGATAACGATACGTCTTTGGGATGGTTATGAGTAATTTTTTCTCTAATAGTTAAAATTTTATTAGCAAAGAAAGTCATGAAGTCATTACTGTTGGGAAGGTGTCGTAACACGGACCCACAACAGGGGGCGCAAATGAACGGACAATGAGTAAGCCAAAAGGTAACAATTTAATGTTGTGATATTACACAACGAAACGTGTCTTAATTTTCACAGTCAATAAACACCAGGTGACGTGTGGGCAGGCTCGAAGATAGAAGACGCCCGACGAGAGAGAAGCCGCGTCCCACACGGCCTCCACCACCAACGGCCTGAAGAACACCGGAGCCGCCAAGTCCCGAGTCCCCAGGTGGCCTCTGTCTTCGGCTGTCGACCCTGGTACTGCTGGCAGAAAACAGAAAGATGATGTGTGAGTGTGAGTCCGCACACTCAGTAATTAACAGTCCAAACACAGTTGGGAGGAAGCACCTCCACCTCCAACCTAGGAACACACTAGCAGCTCCTGTAACCACTTATCTGGATGGAGTGAGAGGCGAAGACGTCGCTTCTCTCACTGACCGCCAACCCAGTTGAAAGGGCACCACAGGACAACGGCTGCAAACAGATCAGACGTAAGTCACAGTTTAAATTCAGCAGAGAAATTACCTTAGTACTGGTAGTCGATTTCTCGGCGGGGAGGTGGAGTTGCAGTCCGGCTTATATGGTGGTGTAGATGAGTGACAGCTGGAGTAATGAGTGACAGCTGTCACTTCCTCTGGGTCTGGCGCCCTCTCGTGCTTGGAGCCCGCACTCCAAGCAGGGCGCCCTCTGGTGGTAGTGGGCCAGCAGTACCTCCTCTTCAGTGGCCCACACAACAATTACTAGTTAAAGTTAAAGGAATACGCGGCTCAATAGAGCTCTGACTCTTTGTCAGCCTGGCTACAGTGCTGAAAAGAAACCTGGGGTTGTTCTTATTTTCTTCAATTAGTGATGAGTAGTAAGATGTCCTAGCTTTACGGAGGGCTTTTTTATAGAGCAACAGACTCTTTTTCCAGGCTAAGTGAAGATCTTCTAAATTAGTGAGACGCCATTTCCTCTCCAACTTACGGGTTATCTGCTTTAAGCTGCGAGTTTGTGAGTTATACCACGGAGTCAGGCACTTCTGATTTAAAGCTCTCTTTTTCAGAGGAGCTACAGCATCCAAAGTTGTCTTCAATGAGGATGTAAAACTATTGACGAGATACTCTATCTCACTTACAGAGTTTAGGTAGCTACTCTGCACTATGTTGGTATATGGCATTAGGGAACATAAAGAAGGCAACATATCCTTAAACCTAGTTACAGTGCTTTCTGAAAGACTTCTAGTGTAATTAAACTTATTCCCCACTGCTGGATAGTCCATCAGAGTAAATGTAAATGTTATTAAGAAATGATCAGACAGAAGGGAGTTTTCAGGGAATACTGTTAAGTCTTCAATTTCCATACCATAAGTCAGAACAAGATCTAAGATATGATTAAAGTGGTGGGTGGACTCATTTACATTTTGAGCAAAGCCAATTGAGTCTAATAATAGATTAAATGCAGTGTTGAGGCTGTCATTCTCAGCATCTGTGTGGATGTTAAAATCGCCCACTATAATTATCTTATCTGAGCTAAGCACTAAGTCAGACAAAAGTTCTGAAAATTCACAGAGAAACTCACAGTAACGACCAGGAGGACGATAGATAACAACAAATAAAACTGGCACCAAGAAAGAGACAAGAGAGATAGGGACAGAGAAAACCCAAGCATGAAAAGGACCAGCAACCGAACAAACATGCAGCAAGACAAATCAAACAAAATAACTAAACAAAGCAGGACAGACAACGCAAAATACAAAAATCCAAACCCTGACACAGTCTGATTGTGGTCCAGTTATTCAGATAGTGCTGCATGACCCCAAATCAGAAGAGGCTGGGATAATATGAAAGATGGAAAATGCAAATGACCCCCCCCACACACACACACACATACACACACACACCACCACCACCAAGAAACAACAAGAATGCTCTAAAAGCATATTAACCCCTGATGGCAAATACTGCAAAATACAAGTGCTTGCTACATTCTGATTACATTTCATGGTATGTGGTACTTGATTTCAGAATGCAGACACCAACTCATGAAACTTGCAGTGTCTAGGTTTGTTAATCAAGGGCCATAACTCTGCCAAAATGTGTCAATCTTGTACAATATTACAATATGCATATTACCAATTCCACCTAAAATGTGAGAGGAACTGATTTCAGAATGTAGGCACCCACTCATGAAACTGACAGTGTCTAGCTTTGTAAATCAAAGGCCATAACTATGGTAAAATGGGCTCAACTCAAACAATATGATAATATGTGCATTGCCAACCTATAACAAGGACTTGTATCAAGTTTCATGAAATTCTTCCTAAAAATGTGAGAGGAGTTGATTTCAGAATGCTTATACCTTTTTGGAAAAGACTGACAAACAGACTGACGGACAGACGGAAATCACCATGATCTAATCCCCCTTCAGGCCTTTGGCCAACGGGGGGACAAAAAAAAAAAAAAAAGGCACACACAACAATGTGGTAACTATTACATTTACTTTGACTTCTATTTTATTGCAGATGTTGAGATATTTCATGTTTTGTGAGGTCAGGTTCATTTCACTTGTTAATGTACATCCATTCTGACATTTAAGACCTGTAAAATATCCAAAAAATAAAAAAGTTGGAACACGGGCAATTTATTTTAAATAGAAGGATTAAATGACCACTTTTACAGGCTGTTTTCTTGAAACAAGCCAGGGAAGGGATACATGAACATTTGCACTTCACTGACATTGGTCATCAACTAATACAAATAGCATGGTACTGTATGGTAAACCTGTGTCAAGTAGGCACTTGTCAAAAATTATGTGACCAAACTGGATTATGTGACCAAGCTGGAAGGAGACTACTAAGGGTAACCACCAAGACATCGAAACAACTCTGAAGGAGTTATAGGCTTCTGTGGTTGTGGTTGGAGAAACTACGTACAGTGGAACTTTTGTCTGTTGCATCGCCAGTTATACTGCTTCATGATGAAGTGGTATAGAGAGGAGTTTATTCAAAAGAACTTTCAAAATTTCAGTTGCAGTTTTCCAGAAGGCACACTGAAAATCCGAGCTTAGACTTGATCTGTTTTCCTGTTTTATAAGCAACCTGTTTACTTAAAAAAATTACCAAATATGCAGTATGGTTCTCCTGAAGAAAAAATAAACTCAAATGTGACGTGCATTTTTAAACAATATGATTTATGATATAAGTCTTTAGAAGTATGTTTATAGAAATGCTTTTCTCCTTGATCTAGTCTCACAAAAAACACACAAATCACAATATACTGTAATTAATTATTAATTAATATACTGTTTTCAAATTGCAATACTTTCAGAATCACATTTCTCAATTATCATGATATGTATCAAATTGGCACCCAAGTATCCTGATACGTATGGTATCGGGAGTTCAGTGTATCGTCTCAGTCCACATCCTTTTGCACCAATAACTGGGCTATATTGATAAGTTCAATATAGTTAAATAAAGTTCAAGAAAGTTTGAGAAAGTTAAAGGAATGAGGATAAAAAAGGAATCATTGTAAACGAGAGCAGAAGCATGTCATAGAGGAATATTTTAAAAGTTTTAATATTGTCCACGTCAGCTGAATTTCGTGCGTTGATTGATGGAAGAGGTGACTCAGAGTGATATTTAAACAAACTTTTTTTTTTTCAGAGATAAGTAAGAAAGATACAGTTCATTATTTTCATAATGGCTGGAGCTGTCATAATGGAAGATATCTTAAGAACAAGAGGTACCTGAAGAGTTCACTGTATGACCATATTACTGTGTATATCATCATACCTATGTACCTAACATATAGAGCACTACGCAAAATGTTTTGGCATATAAAAGTACATCCCTTCTTTCAAAAAAAAAATACTTTCTACCATGTATTGAGTTATCATGTACACAAAACACATAAGGCACCTTGATAACTGCACAAATTTAACCCCCGCACTGCCACGCAATTCGTCGTGCCAATGCGACCTGCTTTGTCCTGCTGGATGCTGCGCTTTGTGCCGTTAGATGCTGCATTATATAAAATAATTATTTTGTAGCGGATTAATCATTTGCTCAGAACTTGACTGATGAAACCACTTCTAATCGCTCCCAGAATCACAGAGGAATTTTCCATAGTTGCAGCTCTTCCTGTGTGCTTCATGACGTGGAGAACGCATTCAGAATCGCGTCTAAGGTCATTATTTATAATATTTATATTATAATGGCTGGCTTAGTGGTTAGCACTGTTGCCTCACAGCGAGAAGGTCATGGGTTCAATTCCTGTGGCCTTTCTGTGTGGAGTTTGCATGTTCTCCCCCGTGTTTGCGTGGGTTTCCTCCGGGTGCTCCAGTTTCCTCCCACATCCAAAGACATGCGGGTTAGGTGAATTGGAATCTTTAAATTGTCCATAGGTGTGTGTGTGAGTGTGTCTGTGTTCGTTTGTCTGTTTGTGGCCCTGCAACAGACTGGCGTCCTGTCCTGGGTGTACCCCGCCTCGCGCTCTATGGCTGCTGGGATAGGCTCCAGCCCCCCGCGACCCTTAAATGGACTAAGCGGTAGAAGATGAATGAATGAATGAATGAATATTGTAATGGCTTGGTAAAACAGTTGCATTTTCATTCCTTCTTATAAGTATCTGTAAAATTATGTTTATTATAGATTTAACATCTCGTCATAATCTTTCAGATGTACTGTGCTGCACTGCGGCAATGACGCGCATCGACTCGAAGTGACACAGTTTTCGAATAGATCGTGCAATGTTCACATATAGTTCACAAAATGAATGCATGACAGAGATTTTCAACATTTCAAAATCATCATCATGCCAGTGCAGGGATCCAACTCGTGCCAAGGTACCTATAGTCAATAAAATGTAAATTTATGCATGAATATCCCAAAAAATCTATTCAGGTTATGTACTACCCAAGTGGTGTGTGTGTGTTGTGTCTGTAAAGTATCTACCATGTATTGTAATTGACCTATTCTGTTCACAAGAATAAGTCCAAACACAGACAGTCATGTGGATGTTTATTCCATGTTTATGTTCCTCATCTTAGTACGTGGAACATAATAAAAACACAATTTTTCTACAAGTAGTTTATATACAAAATTAGAACGCATATGTAGATGGTAAACAACAGATACTACAGTCACAATCTCAAGAGTAATACCAGTATAGCCACTTATAAATAACCATCATATTGAGTATTATTTAACAGGGTGCAATTAAAAGACATAAAAAATATGTATGACCAATAAGGCTGCAAAAGGATCAATCATTCATGAGACATTATGTCATCAAGCACACAAAGTGATTGAAAAACCCACTTTTTTAATGACCATCCATTTCCAACTTTGTTGACAAAAAAGAGAAAGTGAAGACTAAATAAGCCTTTGTTTATATCAAATACTATACAATGGATAATGAATTCTTCATAAATTTAGGAAAATATTAGGTTTACATGAGTGAGAGGATCAACGCTTCTTTAGCAAATATGTGTCATTAGCATACATAAACACAAGCTGTTCAATGAGTCCTTTAATATGTGCACATGCACACAGCAGTGAAAACCATAAGCCACTGCACAGAGAGACTATGAACCCCATCAGCACACACAGGAGAGGACAGACAGCTTAACAGAGAAAACCTAAGAGCAGAGTGAAGTGGTATTGAACTGTATTCTGGTCAGCACAGCATATTCCCAGTCTTCAACAATTTAGTAGTTCATGGTAGCTCCATTTCCAGGTGTCAGACTGGACAAAGCATCGTGCTCCATCAGTAATCTACTTTATTTGAGGATTAGCAACTCTATGCAGGTGTCATCTACTGTCCATCTCCATCACAACCTCTCTACCTGTTGGGGTTTATGCTTTTGCCTTTCGCTTTCCTTGTGTGACTTGTCGGTTTCCCTCCCTGCACTCCAAAAAAAGGAACTGCTTTCTCAACGACAAAAAATCATGCAAGAATTTGCATAATTTTTTTTAAGCTATTTGAACTTAGTTATTTCAACTCTCTTGTTAAGTTGAAATAGCTTTAGTTAGAGTGAAATAACTTTTAAAAAAATCTATGCAAATTGTTACATCACTTTTTCTCATTGAGACAGTGGTTCATTTTTTAGAGTGTGGTAACTCATGTTTGTATAAGTCTGTCCCTGTGTTGCTGGGCGCAGACTCTGTGTTTCCTCCTCTGGCCTGCCCGTCTGATCCTCAGCAGTTGCTGTGTCTGCTCACCTGCAACCAATCTGTAATCAAACCTCTGTAGGATTTAACGCTGCCAGATCTTTCAGTCTGCATTGTGGTACTGACATCCTTGAAGATGTTTTCATGTTTTGTATTTTTGGTGTCTTCCTGAAACTTCTGCTTACCTGCTCTCTCTGTGCTTCAGATCTGCCATGCCCAATCCACTCATATTGGACTGCTCTGCCTGCCCTGCCCAGCTGTTCCTGTCCTCCGCTATCAGACCATTCTAGCCAAGCTTGTGTGATGTGTAAGTTGCCCATGCAATGGGCACTAACACACCCCCATACCATCACAGATGCTGGCTTATGAAGTTTGCACTGGTAACAATCTGGATGGTCTTTTTCCTCTTTTGTCTGGAAGACACAATGTCCATAATTTCCTAAAACAATGGACTCATCAGACCACAGCACACTTTTCCAGTTTGCATCTGTCCATTTCAAATGAGCTTGGGCCCAGAGAAGGCGACGGTGTCTCTGGATGTTGTTGATGTATGGCTTTAGCTTTGCATGGTAGAGTTTTAATTTGCACGTGTAGATGTAGCAACGAACTATGTTAACTGACAATGGTTTTCTGAAGTGTTCCTGAGCCCACACGGTAAGGTCCTTTACACAATGATGTTGGTTCTTAATGCAGTGCCACCTGAGGTATTGAAGGTCACGGGCTTACGTGTAGAAAGTTCTCCAGATTCTCTGAATCTTCTGATTATTACCTCCACCAAGGAGGTTATCTTTCGGTCGCATTTGTTTGTTTGTTTGTCTGTCTGACTGTCAGCAGGATAACTCAAAATTTTTGAACGGATTTTGATGAAATTTTGTGGAGTGGTTGGAAATGACAAGAGGAACAAGTGGTTAAATTTTAGTGGTGATCCGGATCACGATCCGGATCCGATGCTAACGCGTTAGCATGTCTATGGCATTTTCAATGTTAAAAGTTAGCATTAAGCAGTTGCAGCTGTCATCACGTTCGGGTGCATTTGTTTTCAAATTGTAATATTTCTTAAATTTATTTTTGTTTATAATGATTATTATATACAATTTTAGAGAAAGAGACAAAAAGAAATAGATCACTGTGCCAAGGAGGGAATCTCTTTAGGGTCAGTGACCCTATGGCCTTGTTTAGAGAAGTGTTTCATAAATGTTATAAAATTCATATATTTGCAGTTTAGTTGAATAATAAATTGAATTTTGTCTCTTATTTGTTTTTGTCTATAAGCACATGCAATATCAATATCAGTGCTCAGATGACAGTAGCTTCTGGGAAAGGTGCAAGTTGCAATAAACTGTGATGCCAAGCGCTAAGGATACATGCCATCCAGTCACAGCAGATGTAACTTTTTTTACTACTGAGCAAACATCATTGTTAGACTTTTTTAGGTTCAATGATTCCACGGCGTGTAGATGTTATGGTGTCAGTGACCCCATGGCATTGGCGGAGGTTTACACGCTCTGAGTGCTTCTAGTATTATGGACTGTAGATGATGGAATCCTGAAAGTCCTTACAATTGAACATTGAGAAACATTGTTCTTAAACTGTTGGACTATTTTTTCACGCACCATCTTTGCTTGTGAAGGCTGAGCCTTTTGGGGATGTTCCTTTTATACCCAATCATGACACTCACGTGTTTCCAATTAGGTGCTCTTTGAACATTCATCAACTTTCCCAGTCTTTTGTTGCCCCGTCCCAACTTTTTTGAAACCTGTTGCAGGCATCCATTTCAAAATGAGAAAATATTTGCACAAAAACAACAACAACGTCTATCAATTTGAACAATAAATATCTTGTCTTTGTGGTGTATTCAATTGAATGTAGGTTGAAGAGGATTTGAAAATCATTGTATTCTGTTTTTATTTACACTTTACACAACATCCCAACCTCAATGGAATTGGGGTTGTAGATCATTACAAATACTTTGATTTGAAAGTAACAAGTAGTCACACAGCGAGAAAAAGTAAATCCTGTATAGAAAAAAGTATCAAAATGCATCGATGATTGTTTTATAATCGAAATTATCTAGTTTGTTTTAAGTAGGGATGTCCAAATCAGGTTTTTTTGGCCCCGATCCGATTCCGAGTCATCTGATTTTGAGTATCTGCCGATACGGAGTCCCGATCCCATACTTTAAAAAACTGAATGAACAATGAACAAATGCTAAATATATAATAATTTCATTTTAATCACCTTATTTTATTATTTATCACTTAAACAGTGCTCTTCTCCTTGAGGTAGCTTGAACAATCAAGTAATAATCTACCAGACTTAAAAAATGTACAAATTTCCATGTTATTTTATTTGTCTAAAAATAAATGTCCAAGGTTCCTTATGTTAAAGAAGAAATTATCTAATCTGAAATAACAGGTGGTTTCAATTTATAGATGAAAGGTTTTTAAAGAACCATTTATTGATTTAGCTATTTTAATTACAAGTGTTCTAAACTTTTTTAAACATTAATCAGAAATTTTGAGGTAACAAACAACAACAACAAAACCATTGTTGATGCGGCCGCTCGTAGCTGTGGTCACAAGGTCTCTGGTGCCTGTCGCGGCGGCAATCCCCGAACCCGGTGGTGGACGCCGGAAGTAAGGGATGCCGTCAAGCTGAAGAAGGAGTCCTACTTATCTTTGTTGGTAGGTGGGACCCCAGAGGCAGCTGACAGGTACCGGCAGGCCAAGCGTGCCGCAGCCTGTGAGGTTGCAGAGGCAAAAACTCGGGTCTGGGAGGAGTTCGGGGAGGCCATGGAGGAGGACTATCAGTCGGCCTCGAAGAGATTCTGGCAAACTGTCCAACGCCTCAGGAGGCGGAAGCAGCTCTCCACCAGCACTGTTTACGGTGCGGGTGGGGAGCTGTTGACTCTGACTGTTGTCGGGCGGTGGAAGGAATACTTCGAGGATCTCCTCAATCCCATCGTCACATCTTCCGAAGAGGATGCAGAGACTGGGGACTCAGAGGCGGACTCATCCATTACCCGGGCCGAAGTCACCGAAGTGGTTAGAAAGCTCCTCGGTTGCAAGGCTCCTAGGGTGGATGAAATCTGTCCTGAGTACCTTAAGTTTCTGAATGTTGTGGGACTGTCTTGGCTGACACGCCTCTGCAACATCGCGTGGCGATCGGGGACAGTGCCTCTGGATTGGCAGACCGGGGTGGTGGTCCTTCTGTTTAAGAAGGGGGACCGGAGGGTGTGTTCCAACTATAGGGGGATCACACTCCTCAGCCTCCCCGGTAAGGTCTCTTCCAGAGTACTGGAGAGGAGAATTCGACCGATGGTCAAACCTCGGATTCAGGAGGAGCAGTGTGGTTTTCGTCCTGGTTGCTGCACACTGGACCAGCTCTACATGCACCATCGGGTGCTCGAGGGTTCATGGGAGTTCGCCCAACCAGTCCACATGTGTTTTGTGGATCTGGAGAAGGCGTTCGACCGTGTCCCTCGGGGCACCCTGTGGGGAGTGCTCCGGGAGTATGGGGTCTGGGGTCCTTTGCTAAGGGCTATCTGGTCCCTGTATGACCGCAGCAGGAGCTTGGTTCACATTGCCGGTAGTAAGTCAAACCTGTTTCCAGTGCACGTTGGCCTCCACCAGGGCTGCCCTTTGTCACCGGTTCTGTTCATTATTTTTATGGACAGAATTTCTAGGCGCAGCCAGGGTGTAGAGGGGGTCTGGTTTGAGAACCACAGAATCTCGTCTCTGCTGTTTGCGGATGATGTGGTTCTGTTGGCTTCGTCAAATCAGGACCTTCAGCGTGCACTGGGGTGGTTTGCAGCCGAGTGTGAAGCGTCCGGGATGAAAATCAGCACTTTCAAATCCGAGGCCATGGTTCTCGACCGGAAAAAGGTGCTTTGCCCTCTTCAGGAAGGTGGAGTGTCCTTGCCTCAAGTGGAGGAGTTTAAGTATCTCGGGGTTTTGTTCACGAGTGAGGAACAGATGGAGCGTGAGATCGATAGACGGATCGGTGCAGCATCTGCAGTGATGCGGTCGCTGTATCGGACCGTCGTGGTGAAGAGAGAGCTGAGTAGGGGGGCAAAGCTCTCGATTTACCGATAGATCTACGTTCTGATCCTCACCTATGGTCATGAGATTTGGCTCATGACCGAAAGAACGAGATCACGAGTACAAGTGGCCGAGATGAGTTTCCTCCGCAGGGTGGCTGGGCGCTCCCTTAGAGATAGGGTGAGGAGCTCGGTCACTCGGGAGGAGCTCTGAGTCGAGCCGCTGCTCCTCCACATCGAAAGGAGTGAGTTGAGGTGGCTCGGGCAACTTTTCCGGATGCCCCCTGGACGCCTCGCTGGAGAGGTGTTCCGGGCACGTCCCATTGGGACGAGGCCCTGGGGAAGACCCAGGACATGCTGGAGGGACTACATCTCTTGGCTGGCTTGGGAACGCCTTGGGGTTCCCCCGGAGGAGCTGGGGGAGGTGTGTGTGGATCAGGAGGTCTGGGCGGCTTTGCTTGAGCTGCTGCCCCCGCGACCCGACTCCGGATAAAGTGGAAGAAAATCGATTTTTCTTCAGACACGTGGTTTCTGCCGTGATCTGTGGTTCAAATCCCCGCCTGACTGGAAAATCACTAAGGGCCCCTGGGCAAGGTCTTTAATCCCCTATTGCTCCCGGTGTGTAGTGAGCACCTTGTATGGCAGCACCCTGACATCGGGGTGAATGTGAGGCATAATTGTAAAGCACTTTGAGCATCTGATGCAGATGGAAAAGCGCTATATAAATCCATTTGTACAGATCAGTGGTTTCTGCCACTAGTCTTCTGTGTTTTGGCCCGACGCGTCGTTCCTATTGGACAGCGCAAAGCTACCTCACAGCTCAGAGCGTCGAAACTTCAAAAGTCAACTTGAAAAGTAAAAGGAAAAAAAAAAACAACTTACATTTGTGTCCTGACAGTCCTCAGTGTCCCTCTGATGCTTTATCAGTGTTCATCAAGTTCAGAGCAGCGCAGTGAACCTGAATGAAGATGGAGGCTCTTTAAGACGCACTCCTAAATGTGATGAGTGTGCACGTCGCTCGTGCACACACCATCTCTCGCTCCGTTTTGCAAACGATGCCAGGACAATTTTTTTTTTTTTTTTTTTGTTAATCAGATGACAGATCGTCGTCCTGAGGACTTGGTCAGCACCGGGTCCTGCTGCGCACGGAAGGATGACCGAGCAAGAGTTTCGGTAGGAAAATGTCCATCATCCTCTTGTCATGCATTGAGGCGTCAGGCTGAGCGCGTAAACACACAAACAGAAGTTCTGCGAAAGAAACTTTGCGCGCGTAACTCCCCCCACCTCTGTCCGGTTGAACTTATGTTTTTTCTTTTGTTCAATTAAAAAAAGAAAAAAGATTGGGTTGAACTTTGACCGCGTCAGCCTGCCGACAAGTGGCAATGCGCGCTCTCGTCAGAAGTGTCATGTCAAAAGTCGATGCTCCTGACGCCTCTGACGCGTGAAAGGCCCATTAATCTGCAATAATGAGCTTGAAATAGTGCTGATCAAAATAATCAATCAATCAATCAATTTTTTTTTTTTATATAGCACCAAATCACAACAAACAGTTGCCCCAAGGCGCTTTATATTGTAAGGCAAGGCCATACAATAATGATGTAAAACCCCAACGGTCAAAACGACCCCCTGTGAGCAAGCACTTGGCTACAGTGGGAAGGAAAAACTCCCTTTTAACAGGAAGAAACCTCCAGCAGAACCAGGCTCAGGGAGGGGCAGTCTTCTGCTGGGACTGGTTGGGGCTGAGGGAGAGAACCAGGAAAAAGACATGCTGTGGAGGGGAGCAGAGATCGATCACTAATGATTAAATGCAGAGTGGTGCATACAGAGCAAAAAGAGAAAGAAACAGTGCATCATGGGAACCCCCCAGCAGTCTACGTCTATAGCAGCATAACTAAGGGATGGTTCAGGGTCACCTGATCCAGCCCTAACTATAAGCTTTAGCAAAAAGGAAAGTTTTAAGCCTAATCTTAAAAGTAGAGAGGGTGTCTGTCTCCCTGATCTGAATTGGGAGCTGGTTCCACAGGAGAGGAGCCTGAAAGCTGAAGGCTCTGCCTCCCATTCTACTCTTACAAACCCTAGGAACTACAAGTAAGCCTGCAGTCTGAGAGCGAAGCGCTCTATTGGGGTGATATGGTACTACGAGGTCCCTAAGATAAGATGGGACCTGATTATTCAAAACCTTATAAGTAAGAAGAAGAATTTTAAATTCTATTCTAGAATTAACAGGAAGCCAATGAAGAGAGGCCAATATGGGTGAGATATGCTCTCTCCTTCTAGTCCCCGTCAGCACTCTAGCTGCAGCATTTTGAATTAACTGAAGGCTTTTTAGGGAACTTTTAGGACAACCTGATAATAATGAATTACAATAGTCCAGCCTAGAGGAAATAAATGCATGAATTAGTTTTTCAGCATCACTCTGAGACAAGACCTTTCTGATTTTAGAGATATTGCGTAAATGCAAAAAAGCAGTCCTACATATTTGTTTAATATGCGCTTTGAATGACATATCCTGATCAAAAATGACTCCAAGATTTCTCACAGTATTACTAGAGGTCAGGGTAATGCCATCCAGAGTAAGGATCTGGTTAGACACCATGTTTCTAAGATTTGTGGGGCCAAGAACAATAACTTCAGTTTTATCTGAGTTTAAAAGCAGGAAATTAGAGGTCATCCATGTCTTTATGTCTGTAAGACAATCCTGCAGTTTAGCTAATTGGTGTGTGTCCTCTGGCTTCATGGATAGATAAAGCTGGGTATCATCTGCGTAACAATGAAAATTTAAGCAATACCGTCTAATAATACTGCCTAAGGGAAGCATATATAAAGTGAATAAAATTGGTCCTAGCACAGAACCTTGTGGAACTCCATAATTAACTTTAGTCTGTGAAGAAGATTCCCCATTTACATGAACAAATTGTAATCTATTAGACAAATATGATTCAAACCACCGCAGCGCAGTGCCTTTAATACCTATGGCATGCTCTAATCTCTGTAATAAAATTTTATGGTCAACAGTATCAAAAGCAGCACTGAGGTCTAACAGAACAAGCACAGAGATGAGTCCACTGTCCGAGGCCATAAGAAGATCATTTGTAACCTTCACTAATGCTGTTTCTGTACTATGATGAATTCTAAAACCTGACTGAAACTCTTCAAATAGACCATTCCTCTGCAGATGATCAGTTAGCTGTTTTACAACTACCCTTTCAAGAATTTTTGAGAGAAAAGGAAGGTTGGAGATTGGCCTATAATTAGCTAAGATAGCTGGGTCAAGTGATGGCTTTTTAAGTAATGGTTTAATTACTGCCACCTTAAAAGCCTGTGGTACATAGCCAACTAACAAAGATAGATTGATCATATTTAAGATCGAAGCATTAAATAATGGTAGGGCTTCCTTGAGCAGCCTGGTAGGAATGGGGTCTAATAAACATGTTGATGGTTTGGATGAAGTAACTAATGAAAATAACTCAGACAGAACAATCGGAGAGAAAGAGTCTAACCAAATACCGGCATCACTGAAAGCAGCCAAAGATAACGATACGTCTTTGGGATGGTTATGAGTAATTTTTTCTCTAATAGTTAAAATTTTGTTAGCAAAGAAAGTCATGAACTCATTACTAGTTAAAGATAATGGAATACTCAGCTCAATAGAGCTCTGACTCTTTGTCAGCCTGGCTACAGTGCTGAAAAGAAACCTGGGGTTGTTCTTATTTTCTTCAATTAGTGATGAGTAGAAAGATGTCCTAGCTTTACGGAGGGCTTTTTTATAGAGCAACAGACTCTTTTTCCAGGCTAAGTGAAGATCTTCTAAATTAGTGAGACGCCATTTCCTCTCCAACTTACGGGTTATCTGCTTTAAGCTACGAGTTTGAGAGTTATACCATGGAGTCAGACACTTCTGATTTAAAGCTCTCTTTTTCAGAGGAGCTACAGCATCCAAAGTTGTCTTCAATGAGGATGTAAAACTATTGACGAGATACTCTATCTCCCTTACAGAGTTTAGGTAGCTACTCTGCACTGTGTTGTTATATGGCATTAGAGAACATAAAGAAGGAATCATATCCTTAAACCTAGTTACAGCGCTTTCTGAAAGACTTCTAGTGTAATGAAACTTATTCCCTACTGCTGGGTAGTCCATCAGAGTAAATGTAAATGTTATTAAAAAATGATCAGACAGAAGGGAGTTTTCAGGGAATACTGTTAAGTCTTCTATTTCCATACCATAAGTCAGAACAAGATCTAAGATATGATTAAAGTGGTGGGTGGACTCATTTACCTTTTGAGCAAAGCCAATAGAGTCTAATAATAGATTAAATGCAGTGTTGAGGCTGTCATTCTCAGCATCTGTGTGGATGTTAAAATCGCCCACTATAATTATCTTATCTGAGCTAAGCACTAAGTCAGACAAAAGGTCTGAAAATTCACAGAGAAACTCACAGTAACGACCAGGTGGACGATAGATAATAACAAATAAAACTGGTTTTTGGGACTTCCAATTTGGATGGACAAGACTAAGAGACAAGCTTTCAAATGAATTAAAGCTCTGTCTGGGTTTTTGATTAATTAATAAGCTGGAATGGAAGATTGCTGCTAATCCACCGCCCCGGCCCGTGCTACGAGCATTCTGACAGTTAGTGTGACTCGGGGGTGTTGACTCATTTAAACTAACATATTCATCCTGCTGTAACCAGGTTTCTGTTAGGCAGAATAAATCAATATGTTGATCAATTATTATATCATTTACCAACAGGGACTTAGAAGAGAGAGACCTAATGTTTAATAGACCACATTTAACTGTTTTAGTCTGTGGTGCAGTAGAAGGTGCTATATTATTTTTTCTTTTTGAATTTTTATGCTTAAATAGATTTTTGCTGGTTATTGGTAGTCTGGGAGCAGGCACCGTCTCTACGGGGATGGGGTAATGAGGGGATGGCAGGGGGAGAGAAGCTGCAGAGAGGTGTGTAAGACTACAACTCTGCTTCCTGGTCCCAACCCTGGATAGTCACGGTTTGGAGGATTTAAGAAAATTAGCCAGATTTCTAGAAATGAGAGCTGCTCCATCCAAAGTGGGATGGATGCCGTCTCTCCTAACAAGACCAGGTTTTCCCCAGAATAATGACGATAAAATCTATATCGGATTCCTGATTGAGATGCAACGTCCAATTTCGATCAAGTCTGAAACCACGTGATCGGGCCCGATTTCCGATCAAGTGATCGGATCGGGACATCCCTAGTTTTAAGCATGTAACTCACCCCCTCTAACACACGCAAACACAATAACCCTGGTCACACGGTACTAACAAAGAAGACCAAAGCCAAAAAGAAACAACAAATCTGGACTTATGTTGACTTTTGGAGACATCTTTTAACCATCATCCAGCTTCATTCCTGCAGCTGTCACTTCACCAGAATTTTCAAATTGTTGAAATTCCTCTGTATTCCGTTTTGCTGTCTGTCTTGATGGTTCCTCATCGTTTGTGTAGTTCCCGTACCGTCAGCATTCCATTTGATCATCGTCCAACTTCGTCCAACCTCCCAAGTGTGACGCCTTGCACGAACATTGACGATATCTGAACGGATCAATAACTAAAAAAACGACGAGCTGAATGGGACTCATCAATGTGTGGGACGAAAAGCAACGTTGCCATACAGAAACAATAGTGGCAAGAACGTTTTATCAACTATTTTCACTATTTACGCACATTCCAGCCATCTGTGGCTGGAGAGGCTGTGCGCACTGCGCACAAACACAAACGGCTGTGCACACATTTGCATGCCGTCTGTGGCTGGAGAGGCTGTGCACACATACAAATGGCTGTGCGCCACAGACAGCTGTGTGCACGTTCATATGCCGTGTGCAGCTGGAACGTTCCAGTCAGACAGCATGCGAATGTGCGTGTGCGCACACGTTGTTTTTGTGAAGACAAACCTGTTATCAAGCCAACCAGAACTCACACCTGCAGGTGCTGTGGAGAGCACAGGTTGGCTGCAGACTTGATCACAGGCTGGCGCTCGGTCTGATTACCCGCTGTCAAGTCACGTCATCCTGAATGTTTTGTTTTGATTGTGTTTAAAGTGTCAAGGTCGCCGTTTGCTTTGTTTTTCTTTTGTTAGTTTTGGTTTTGTTTCATTTTTTTATGCACTCTGGACTTGCAGGCTTTTCGGTGATGGGAAAAGTGCAGGCTCATTCATCCACTTTTTCTTGATGATTTGTGACTTTGTGACGTTTTTCCTTTGTTCAGCTTCTCCGTATGCCGTGTGACCGGGCCCTTAGCCACACTTCCAGTGCAGGATGACAGCTATAACCGCTATAACCACTATAATCAAGACATTGGAGTACAACTAAATACGGCAAAGCCTGAAAAAATCAAAGCGCTTCTGTGTCTGGTTAAGGATTTAAATTAAACTAATGAAAACATTCTAATGTTCCCTTGATAACTACAAACATAGCAAGAAAGAACACACACTCACATACCAAGAAAGACAGGCATGCAGATGATAGATATGATATATTGGTGTACACTGAGGATATATGCCAAGGTAAAGAGAAGTATATGGACAGCTAAATACAGAAACAGAAGGGCTTCATATACTCAACAAAAATATAAACGCAACACTTTTGGTTTTGCTCCCATTTTGTATGAGATGAACTCAAAGATCTAAAACTTTTTCCACATACACAATATCACCATTTCCCTCAAATATTGTTCACAAACCAGTTGAAATCTGTGATAGTGAGCACTTCTCCTTTGCTGAGATAATCCATCCCACCTCACAGGTGTGCCATACCAAGATGCTGATTAGACACCATGATTAGTGCACAGGTGTGCCTTAGACTGTCCACAATAAAAGGCCACTCTGAAAGGTGCAGTTTTGTTTTATTGGGGGGGGATACCAGCAGTATCTGGTGGGACCACCATTTGCCTCATGCAGTGCAACACATCTCCTTCGCATCATCCGTGAAGAGAACACCTCTCCAACGTGCCAAACGCCAGCGAATGTGAGCATTTGCCCACTCAAGTCGGTTACGACGACGAACTGGAGTCAGGTCGAGACCCCGATGAGGACGACGAGCATGCAGATGAGCTTCCCTGAGACGGTTTCTGACAGTTTGTGCAGAAATTCTTTGGTTATGCAAACCGATTGTTCCAGCAGCTGTCCGAGTGGCTGGTCTCAGACGATCTTGGAGGTGAACATGCTGGATGTGGAGGTCCTGGGCTGGTGTGGTTACACGTGGTCTGCGGTTGTGAGGCTGGTTGGATGTACTGCCAAATTCTCTGAAACGCCTTTGGAGACAGCTTATGGTAGAGACATGAACATTCAATACACGAGCAACAGCTCTGGTTGACATTCCTGCTGTCAGCATGCCAATTGCACGCTCCCTCAAATCTTGCGACATCTGTGGCATTGTGCTGTGTGATAAAACTGCACCTTTCAGAGTGGCCTTTTATTGTGGGCAGTCTAAGGCACACATGTGCACTAATCATGGTGTCTAATCAGCATCTTGGTATGGCACACCTGTGAGGTGGGATGAATTATCTCAGCAAAGGAGAAGTGCTCACTATCACAGATTTAGACTGGTTTGTGAACAATATTTGAGGGAAATGGTGATATTGTGTATGTGGAAAAAGTTTTAGATCTTTGAGTTCATCTCATACAAAATGGGAGCAAAACCAAAAGTGTTGCGTTTATATTTTTGTTGAGTTTCCTCATCATTCCATATTCCTGTCACTCTTCCATTGCTCCGTTCCTCCTGGCGGGACCAAAATATTTCTCTTCAGCCACATACTGCACCAAATTATTAAAGCAAGACTTTTCTAATAAATAAATAAATAAATAAAAATCCTAGCTTTATTTACTCTAAGGATTTTTAATATCAGTCAGCCACAATACATCTGTGTATATCTGGCAGTTCACAATTCAATCTGCAAAGATAGTAAAAAGCAAAATATTCGAGGACTCTATTCAGTTGCCTTTGCACTTTTTAATACCCCTATATTGCAATCCTCACACCAATATTAAACGTAAACCTTTTTAGATATGACTTCTTTGGCCATTCTTTAAACAACAAAAATGGAGATTTTCATGAGTCAGCATTTTGATCTGAAGGGGAATAGCAGCGGATGGAGCTCAAGGCCTAAGTGTACTTCAAAAGCTTATAAAGCAAGTCGATGAAAGAAGGGGGCAGTGATCACATCCTAAAACACTGCAGTATCGACCTTAGGCACAGCAGCAGAAACAAGGAGATCCACCATTTCTATTAAAATGGATTTATTTTTCCAGTCAGCCTGAGTCAAAGCACTGGCTGCAGTTTATTCACTGCTGTTTAGAGGCAGCTTGGTGGCAATTAACTTTTACATTTACGTAGTTCGACAAAATTATCATGTGACATTCATCTTGTGCAGTTGAAAAACAACAAATACAGTCATAGCGTTTTGAAGATCTCAATGTCCTCCAAATTATGTCTGTAAATTAATCTAAGACAACCTGAATAAATCCACGCTCATGTTGACAAATCATAAAACCAGCTGCATGTTTTAAGAGAAGCCGCTTAAGGAACCTTGACATTTGCACACATTTGATTCCCACACTGGCACACAATCTGCCAGTAAGTAAACTCATTGTAAACGGTTGTAAACTGCGCATGAACTGTGCACGGCTGCGAGTCAGTGCACAAAGAAAACTCTGAAATGTTCAAAACTTCTGGCACGCATTCATTTGTGAACTAGATGTGAACATTGCCCAAGCTATTTGAAAACACTGTGTCACTGTGTGTCAATGCGTCTCATTGCTGCAGCACATCTGAACGATTATGACAAGATGTTACATCTATAATAAATATAATTTTACAGATACATTATCAAACCAAACTGGTCTGACAGCAAGTCGTGATTCAGCCGCACGAAATATACACTAATCTATTGGTTCGTGATATTGTGACGAAAAGCGCCTGATTTTCGTCATGGCAGCACAAATTCATTCTAATTCATTCCGTGATTGGCTGCACAAAATTAAAAGTGAAGCAGGGGGGTCAGGGGTGGTTATGGTTAGGGTTGGGGGAAGGAGTAGCGTTAGGTTATGGTTAAGGTTAGGGTTGGGGGTGGGAGTAGGATTAGTTAAAAAAAAACCAAGTCACGAAAATTTGACTCATTTCGTGATGGGAGCACAAAAAAAAGAAATGCGAGACTGGGCTGTATCAAACTCATAAGAAGGAATGAAAATACAACCTTTTTACAAATCCATTACAATATATATATACATATAAATAATTACCTTTTAGATTATTCCAAATGTGTTTTCCACCACACGATGCGTACGAGAGAAGCTGAAGCTGCAGATAATTTCTGTGTGATTCTGGGAGCGATGATAGATGGTTTCATCAGCCAGGTTCTGAGAGCAAATGTGCCACCGGCTACGAATGTTTATTTCATATAAGGTGGCATCAAATGGGACAAAGCGCGGCGTCCAGCAGGAAAAAGTGGATCACACTGGCACAACAAATTGCACAGCAGTGCGGGGATCAAATTCGTGCAAGTGTCAAGGTGCCTTTACCCGACAAACCCTCTGTGACATTACCCATAGGAATTCTTATGTGTTGGAAATTCAAATGAAGCAGTTCTATACCGCGCCATCTTGGCACTACCAGACTCCGTCCAACTCCTGGTCAGGCTATAATTGGG
The DNA here is from genome assembly GCF_902500255.1 of Thalassophryne amazonica. Taxonomy (NCBI): domain Eukaryota; kingdom Metazoa; phylum Chordata; class Actinopteri; order Batrachoidiformes; family Batrachoididae; genus Thalassophryne; species Thalassophryne amazonica. Next base: position 58,687,852 of record NC_047114.1, on the reverse strand, counting down.
TAAAAAGGTGGAGCGTGGGCAACAGTGGTGCGACCTGGGTAAGATGAATGAATCGCAAACACTAAGTTACCAAGCTAACTAAGGCTAACAAGGTAGGTCACCTGAAATCGAAGGACTAATTAATATATATTATATGCAGAGTGGGTGGTTGTTCTTGTAACAGATGGTTTGGGTGTAGGTATTATAAACTACAACAGCCATATTGTTTCTATAACTGGTATTTGCTGTTAACAGGTATTTTAAAAATACACAAATCAGTAATTCAGATAATGACTTTATGGATGTCTCTGCAGTGAAGTAGCAAACCATGTGGAAGTACATAGGCTCAACAAGTGTTCTTTTTATGCTATTCCATGAGAGGGAGTGCAGTGGCCATCTGTAATTGCCTGTTACCAGAGCCAGCTTGACACCACAGACTCAACACCACAACACAGAAGTGGAACAGATCATTGGTGACCCATCAGTCGGGGTCAGGAGGAAGACGCAGAAGTAGAAAACAAAGAACACAAAAAAGAACAGTTTCAGAAATGGAGTCATCACATCTGGATCCCTGCAGGTCAAAGTTTTGCCTCAAAAGTTCAACTTCCCATTTGAAGCATAATATGTGTCAATGGCATCTTCAACCTTACTCACGGATACACATACACACATGGGCTCGCAGAAACAGGTGCACAGAGCAGCAAACACACACACAGACACACACACACTCACTGGATGTACAGACTCTCTGGTTTCACTGCCACCTCTGGTTTCTTTGACTAATTCAACGGAAGCAGGCAGATCTGTTACAGAATCAGATAACTCTACCTGAAGGCTGAAGCCTAAAGCAAACGGATGTTCTTTTTATTGTTCTGCAACAATACGCTGCCACAAATTGTCGGCTTTTGTCAACCAAATGTAAACACCAGTTTGTGCCCAACCAAGAGACCATGGAAATAGCAATGGCAAACATCTGGCTGACATGCACATGTGTCTCTGTCTGCCTGCATGTCTATCCACCTGTCACCCTTTCTTTCACCTACAGTATCTCGCCACAAACACACACACACACACATATAAACATAAACTATTTTACTGATTAGACAATAAATTTTTCTGTAAATCAGTTAGCAGTCAATAGCTGCAGATATTCCTTGCTAATGCAAAGGTCACTTTTTTCAGTCTTCCTGGAGCACCTCTGCATTAATGTGCTTAAAGAGGGGAAACTAGCAGACATTAAAATGATTTTTAGGGCAAAGTGAATTCATTACTGGCTTTAATCCACTTTTATTTCCATCAATATTTTTATTTAATCAATACTGACTGAGTGAATCTAAGACACATTCAGTGGTTTGCATTTGAAATCTTTATTGAAGAAATGTGTAAAGCCTCTGTCTCAAATACTTAAAACATGCTGATCAATAACTGTAAAGAGTCCACCTTCTTACAAAGTTCAAACAAAGTCCATGAAGAATTCTCAGTCTGAATAATATTCTACAAGTTTGGGATCATTTACTATCATTGATGAGATCCTTAAAGCCACATTTCACCCTAAAAATCATTATGTCCATTGGTTTCTTCTCTTTATACACATTCCTACAGAGATGCTGCAGATAGACAAAAAAAAAGTTAAAATTGCACATTCTAAGGAAGCCTGATAATGGCAACAGCAGAAACAAGCTAATGAAACCACTACGTAAACAATGTGAATTAGTGGTTTTGTTTTTCTGGAGGTCCATCATACAGAATTGCACCTGTATGTTGAGGCTATGTTTTATGTGAGCATCAGATTTTCCCTCACTTTTCCCTCAAGATCAGTTGACATCATTTTTTATATTGTGTTAGCTTATTTTTTGGACAATGGACAAATCACTCACACCCAATGCAGGAGTTTCTCACCGCTGTCACTCTAGCGATAACACACAGAAATTATTGGTATGCTGATGACCGCCACAGCCTTTGTGTTCCAAGTCCAACTTCCAGCTACTTTTGCGAAGCGGTACAACACAAGCACCGAAGGCACAAAGTCCTCTCGGGATCTGGGGGCATGCCCTCCAGAAACAGTTTTTTTTTTTAATGGTGGATTTCGGTGCATTCTGATAGATTCTTGACACACATACGCCGAATAAGGCACATGTCCAAAACAATCTTGGCGCCATTGAGATGGAACGCACATCTGACTGCAGTCCTATATGCAGTTTTTACATCATCTGATCGCAGTCTACATATTCTGGTGGCATCAAAACAGCATCTGAAAAGATCTGATTGCGGTTGTTTGAGCTCTGAGATTGATCGGTCACAGCAAAGGCCTGCTAGCATGTTGTGCCACGGATGTACACCTCCACTGGACCCCGGCCAGGCAGGGCAAAGGAAATGTTGATATGTAATAACATGTATGTGACACACATTCATCATATACAGTGAATGCGAACAGCGCACAATGAAACCAAAAGTATTGTGTGCCGCTGCACCTCTCTGTGGTCTCATGCGCAGTAATATATATCTGATCTCAGATCGGTATCGGGTTCCGATACCGACGTAATTCACATATCAGAAAATACCGATCCAAACCCACGACATTTTCCAATACCGGAGAAGAGCCTGTGAATCCTTTCAACTACTGTTGTTTGCTCTCTGCTTGTTTACTGCCGAGTGGGAGGAGGAGAGGGGAGGTTTTTGAAGCTGACTGTTTGAGAGAGCTCTCTTCCGCAGTGTGCTAGCTGCGGTTAGCTGCAGCTCTTGCATTCAAATTGTCTGTCCTTCAAGCACGGATTTTCTGAAAATGAACTGAATTGTTGCTGAAATTGTGTGCTAAAAGTTAGCTGCTTCACTGTCCCGAGGCTGTTAAAACGCCAGCTCAGCGTGCAGCCGAGAAGGACAGCGGACAGAGATTCTGTCTGTTGGAAAGGAAAAAAGTCTCCATTAAAATCTTGCGCGTGAGCGTTGATGATGATACAATTATTTTACAGTTGAAAGGCTTCGTGTTTCCCAAAAGTTTAAAGTTTGCGCAGCACAAACAGGGAGAGAGGAAGAAAAAGAGAGTGAGACGGAGGGAGAGAGAAAGCGAGCGAAAGAGAGAAAGCGAGCAAGAGACAGACAGACACAGAGAGAGGGAGACAGGCAGAGAGAGAGAGAGAGACAGACAGGCAGAGAGAGAGAGTTCTGTCTTTTCTCTTTAAGTCTGTAAAAATCAGGCTATAAAAGTCTATTAAAAAAATAAAAGTACTTAATTCTCTCACCAAAATATCAAATCTAGGCTTTCATCTTAGATACACCTTCTGGAAAATTGTAGCTCAACTTTCAGGTCTCCTTTTTAAGAAAATCCTCATATAAAATCAACAATAATGATAATAATAATATTAAAGCAAACAGAGCTCTGGTATCGGATCGGAAAAGTATCGGTATCGGCAGATATCCAAATTCAGGTATTGGGATCGGATCGGAAGTGAAAATTGAGGATCGGTGCATCCCTACATTCGAATGTCCATTCCTACGGCAGTACAAATGCTGTACGACTTCCTCCATCGCTGTTCCGATGCTTTCTAGCATGAGCGACACACAAATGTGTCAACTCCTGTAGAAATGCTGTACGAGGCGTTCGAGTGCAGTCAAAATGCAGCAGGAACAGCACAAATGTTATTCGAATGTCAATTCGTGCGGGATTCATGCAATTCATGCTCTAGTGTGATGGGGGTATAAGCAATGGCACATTGGCGCTGCGCTATCATGAGAATTTTCAAATTTAGGGTGTTCCCTCTTTGCTTTTCCAAGTAATTATTTATTTTTTATGTCATTGCGAGTGTCAGAGCTTTACTGGACTGTAAGCACCAGCGGTCAGCAAAATCCTCATTCAGCGGACAGGCTGCGTGTGAACGTGAACACAGCCTGTGAAAAACTGGTTTTGGAAAGCAGCTTTTCCGCAAAGCCGCACTGATAAATCTGCTGGTCACCCTGTTGATGAAAACTCTGATTGAATCAGAATAAAGGTATTTTTTGACTAGTTAAACTTGATTCACTTAAAATGTGCATCCTTTCACTTCGTCTGCGAGGTGGAGATCTACCAGTGGATCAACACATAGTGCCATTTTAAAACTACACAGACACACTGCTTTGTTTCAAATATGCAGTGGGTCTGTTTCAGATGATCAGCGCAAAACCCGTTTTGTTTTAAAAGGCTTTATTTTACTCAGTGTGTCACTTTGGAAAGTTGTAGCTTTGGTTGCTACATTGATTAGATACTTACACCATTTATGCCGGCGGTACAGTATTTTCAGAGGTGTAGTGTTTAGGGAACACTTTGCTGACAGGAATTAAACAAAGCCTCAAGGCAAACAATTGGCCTCGAAATATTTTGTTATCAAATTATTCAAGTTACTCAAGTAATCATTTCAGCCCTAACTGCAATTCAAAATGAATTTATTTTAGAGTTATAATTGCTCTTAATTATTAGTTAATTAAGAGGAGCACATAATGACATAATGTTAACAAGCTGAGGGACACTGAATGAAACTGACACACTGAGTGGAGGCCTGTGCTGGGCTTGGATTCTCACAATTATCCCTGAGAGGTGAAGACAGGTGTTATTTGAGAAGTACCAGCTGATGTTTTCAATACAAGTAATAGACAAATGTGAGTGAGACACCACTACAACCACTATTCAGCCCTAAAGTCACAAGAAATCTGACAGTCTAAATCACTTCAAAGGCAGTCGAACAGTATTATTTATCGATTACGTCATTACATAGCTAATATACAACAGCAACATAAACATCAAGTTGTATAAATAAATGGATAATTTCTACTAGCACACTGAGCTCAAGATCCATACATCCATAAATATTCCCAAACATACAGATGTTATTCCCATCATGTGCAGCGGCTGTCTGAAGTTGGCTAATGAAGAGTGAGTCCCATTCGAAAATGACCATATTTGCGGCTGTCGGCCCACCCAATTCAATAAAATGCCTGATTTTCTCACAAAGAGTAAATCACCTGTCTGTCTGGTATTTTCCTATACTTTTGTCGTCATTGATTAAATATGTTCCTTGTCAGATGATGTCTGGTACAGCAAAAATAAAATAAAATAAAGGTGACAGGGACTGTCATGTTTCAATTTTAACCACACGGACAATAATTTACTTCACTGAAACATTTTGCACAGCGTTTATATATTAAAGCAGAAAACTCTGATTTTTGTGAAAGCTTCAAAAAGCTACTGTTTAAATCCAAGTGACTCTGCAGTTAATTAGTCCGTTTGTTGTCTGTGATTCTTGCTCATTAAGATAAAAAATCCATAATTTTCCTGCCAGCCTATCACTGCAAACAGTGGAACATCCAGTCTGTTAATGACTGCCAATACGTGAAGTCAGTTTTCTCCGTGTTCGATCCAGAAATGCTGCGTATGCTCTGTGTCACACTTAAAACAGCAAACAAAAGTCCAGGCAGAAGGAAAGATCCGTCAGAACTCCCCTCAAAGCTCTGAACACGCACAAAACTTAATGACAAACTCTGCAGACATCAGCTCATTTTTACTCTATGGAAAAAGGACTTTTGTCAGACAAAAACAAATACAGAGTAGCTCCTTTACTGCATGACTGAGACTTCTAAAGCTAGCCACATTGCCATACAACACTTCCTGTTTCTTGAACAAGAGTCTTTCACCTTAAGAGCACAGGACAAACGGATGACATCATCACAAGTCCAACACAGAAGAGGAGAAAAAACATTGTGGAAACTCATTGGTTTTGCTTTTACAATATGCTGGGCATCACAGAATTATTTTAGATAGCAGTTAATGAACTTTAATTAAAAAATAATAATTTAATTTCCAATAGGTGTTAACAAACTTTCTTCAAAAAACAGGTGGGCTGATGCACAGCTCTCGACCCTCAAATCCATGATATGGTATGACCTATGACCTAAAATTCATACTGCGATATAAATTGAATCCCTTCATGGTAACAGTATATCGTGATATAAACCTAAGTAAATTTATAATGGAAGTGTTTCTGAATTTGTCACACTAAGAAAAACAATTTCTGTCCAAAACAACAGCTCTCTAACTTGTGCTGGACATGTAATTTTGGGCACTGGAATGACCTCACACTTTGTCACTCCTGCTTCTGTCCAGCTGGAGGCAGTGTTAGAACTTTTGTCTACATTTGGTGGCGTTTTGTCCAGAAAGTCCTCAGAGACCACCCCACGTGGTTTGGTGATGCTGATTAGTCATGCGTTTCCACCAATGATGAAAGGAGAAGTGAAGGCGTGTTTTTTCTCTGCTTCTCCTGGCCCGAGAATAAGACTTCTGCTGTGGTTTTCTGCAAATACGCGCACCAAATATGACCATAAAATTCACGAAACAGTATCGCGAAAATTATTAATCATAATTCACATTATAGTAGGCCTATTAATATAATTTAAAAACTGGTATAGAGCTTGAAGTGCGCAACATTTTTTTAACCAGCAACTCTTGCTCCATCGTCTCTGTGCTCGCATCAGTGTTATCGCGATTGGTCGGTGGAGTCCAAATCTCTACCATAGGCCAAATTTATATAATTTATACCATCTACTGCATATACCACGCACTCTTAATAGTAAGTGATTTCTAAAGCTGAAATGGCCTGTCGTCCCACGTTGCTGCAGATCTGGTAACTCAATAGAAAACCTCTCAGTTTTCTCGGTCCTCAAGATAACAGTGTGCCATTTGGTGGCACAGCCCAGCTCTTAAAGGGGATGATGGATGGCAATCTGATTGTTGTCACTAATGTTATATACAAAACACACTCATGATTACTTGTGTGACTATATGCAACCACTATGTGCTTAGTGTCTTACTTTGCACTCAGATTATACACTCTCTAGCCAGCAAAGTGGATTTTGACATGCTTCAAATGCACTTGCGCTATGTGCCTGTGACTTTGTGCTATAGACCTTCTTAAAAACTAATTTTACACACATCAGCTCCTACTTGAATGGAGGAACAGGGGAAAAAACTGATGTACTGAGTGACTTGAGGTCCATCTGCTTTAATCTCAAAAGTTGCAAATTGAACTGTATTCACACTGCATTTTCCTGCAATGTTTGAGAGCAAGTTTGTTTGGTCAAATACTACATCCGAATACCCATTATAGCTTACTACATGACAGAGTTGCTATCTCAGTTCAAATTCACTCAAATTCAAGAAGTGAACTGAAATTCAAGAGTGATTCTCAATTCAATTGTGAATTTGCACAGTCCTGCTATATAGTAGGCAAAAAGCAGCACAATCCATAGGGCATCCGAATACTCAGTAGGTGTTAGTAGTAGCGGACCCGTACCCGGATGATGTACTACCTCTACAGTGTGCAAACAGACAACACTACACTATCCCATGATGCAGCTGTAGCCTGGTACCAAAGAAGGATATCCTGGGAAACTCAAAGAAGACAGCAGACATACATGAAAACTGTAGGCGCATCCAAGTATTGTACAATTAACTAATTAGTAAGTATCAGGGACAGTTTTTAAAAGGTTGACATAGCAAAATAGAACAAGAACATCGCACAATGGTAGCTGCTGAGCTTTCTCCTCATGTCTGGTGTAGGTGGTCCAGCATGCCCCGTTAGGTCTGGCAGACACGCAGTTTTGTCTTCTCAGTGAGGCTGGAGTTGTTCCAGACTCTGTGGCTTAGTCTTGCCATAACTGCTGCCTTCACAATCCTGCTGTTCATCTCTACATCAATGGAGAGTGAGTTAGAGATGGATGACTAGGGATGGGTATCGGGAACCGGGTCTTTTCGGGTATCGTTAAGATATGATTCAATCCACTGACATCAATACCCTTTTTGCTTAATGATTCCCTTATCAGTCCTTCAGAGCAGCTGATATTTTTTAGGGTGTTTGTCAGGAAAATGTTTGTTTCTCTACATTGATTACAGACCCTGCAGTGGGTCTGTAATCAACCGTTTCTGCAGCGCAGCGTAGCTTTGAACCTTGAACCAATGAAGCTGTGCTTCGATCTGCTGCTTTGTTGGTTCACTGTTTCGCTCCTCTTCAGAAACGGCAACTCCACTTCTTATGCCCTCTCAAAGCCATTAAAATATGTCAATCATGAGTCACTTTTGTGCAGATTAAAGTGACTAACTAGGACTCCTGTCTTGTTGCAAGAAAGAAATGAGAATCGTCCTCCATTCCATTGCTCCAAGCGCTGTGCTGCTCTCTGCTGAGTCAAGTCAGCTCGGAATTTATAACTTCAAAGCAAATCGCCGTTTAAATCAAATTACACCACTTTCCAAACGTTGTAATACAAACAATAAACTGCAATTGATCAAAATGTTTTTTCCCTCCCAAAATGAGATGCCCTGCACTGATGTGCAGCAGCCCAAGACTGTATGGCTGCAGACCTGTAGACTGCAGCAGCCAGCTGAACTCAGCTCAGATGTATAGAGAGACAATCATGCCATTAATGTCTGAAAGGAAATGCTTTTGACAAAAACTACAAATTTTGTTTATTTCTATTTATGTCCAGAGTAGGGATGGGTATCGGGAACCGGTTCTTTTCGGGTATCGTTAAGAAATGATTCAATCCATAGACATCAATAGCCTTTTTGATTCTCTTATCAATCCTTCAGAGTGGCCGTTGTTTTGGGGACTTTGTCAGGAAAAAACTAAATAGAAAACAAAACAAAACAAAATAGAAAAGATAAAACCAACCAACAATGAACATAATAAATAAATAAAAGAAATAAATAACTCTTTCATGTAACACCTAGTGACTCTTACACCTCTACTTCATCCCTGTTTATTTAAGTTAATGACAATTGTTTCGGTCAAACAACATTTTCAATTGTTAATTTCTTCATTGATTTCCTCGCAGAATTATCTGCCAAGCTAGAAAACTGTTGCAATCCTAGTACGGGCAGAATATGACTGGAATGAATTTGAATAAGGAAAGTTGGTTTTTTTTTCTCACCAAACTGCAGTTTATTGTCTGAAATAGCCCCAGATTACATTTCAGAGCTTCTAGAATAAAAAAATTTGTGCTGGGGTGATGTTGGGGGGGTTATTTGGTTTCAGATTTTGTGTCTTTCACCACTTTCAGCCCTGATATGTCAATCGTGAGTCACTTTTGTGTGGATTGAAATTATTAACTGGTACTCCTGTCTCGTTGGGAGAAGAAATGAGAATAGTCCCCCTTTCATTCACACAGCTCCAAACACGGCGCGGCTCTCTGCCGATCAAGTTAGAACAAGTCCCAGCCAGAATTATACTTCAAAGTGAACACCGTTTAAATCAAATGACACCCTCTTTCCAAACATTGTAATACAAAACAAACTGCAATTGATCAAACTTTTTTTTCCTCCAAAATGAGACGTCCTGTGCTGACATGCAGCAGCAGGCTGAGCTGCAGCTCAGATGTATGGAGAGACATTGACTACGTTTACATGCAGCCAATAACCCTTTCATAACCGGATATTAGCAATCACCGGTTGCGCACGGCCATGTAAACACCCGCAAAAACCGAATATGCTCATTTTCTGGTTTTTAAAAACCTGAATAAGACCCCTGGGTTACTCCTTTCTAACCCGAATATCAAGGTCATATAAACGCGCATCGGGATATCCCATAGAAAAGATCAATATTTTGTCTTCTGCGCATGTCCTATCTGCAAGGAATCTTGGTCTTTTGAGTACGGCAACTACTTGTATGCGGCGCCGGACACCACAGAAGCAGAGGTAAACAGCGCATTGTGTTCTGCGTCCTTATCAGGCGGGCCGGTCGCGGCACCAGTCGGCATCACTGCGACTGCTCTCACTGCCTCCGATGCGCTTACTGAGTCTGCCGGCTCAGTAAACGCCACAGCGGGCCACTCACACCGCCCCCCTCTCTGCTGTGCGGAGCTGCACCAACTCTGGCAACAGGTCCAGAGACTACGCTCGCTGTTCTGATGCGGGGCACTCCGGCAGCCCGCAAGGATAGATTTCTTGTGGAAAAATCCACAGCGCAGGGTCTCAGTATACCACAGCCGTAGAGCTCCGTGCCATGACTTGGTTCTTTGCGGGTCCCGCATTCGTACCCCCGGAGGCAGTGAGCGAAGGGAGAGCACGTGCATTGTGTTCTGTGTGTGTCTGTTTATAATCTTCTTGCCCAGAAGAAAAAAGAGAGTGTTTACATAGGAAGAGAAAGTGAGAAAATGTTAATGCCTGTTTGAGAAAAGTGTATAAAGTGTGTAGCGAGGGGTTTTGCAGCCTTAAAACATCTATAATAATTGTAAAAACTAACATTGACTACTTCGTGGATTTCGCCTATTGCGGGTTATTTTTAGAATGTAACTCCCGCGATAAACGAGGGACCACTGTACTTCATCAGTATCATGAAATACATGAATATAATGTATTTTATTGATGGTAGAAAGTACAGAGATAGCGACATTTATAAGAAGGTGGCCGAAAAGTTACGCGAAGCAGGATTTGTACGAATTCCAGACTAAATCAAAAACCGGTGGAAGACATGCGTCGCTGTTTAGATGGGGATATTCAAATGATACCAATGACCATGTATACAGGAGTAACTCTCTGCGCTTAAGCATGTAAACGGGTTATTCCTAATGATTCAGAAACTGGATATTGACCTTATCCCGAAATTAACAGCATGTAAACGTAGCCATTCATGTCCAAAATGTCTAAAAGGAAATGCTTTTTGACAAAAACTACAGATTTTATTTATTTTTATTTATGTCCAGAGACCAAGGATCCATGTGACCAATTTAAAATGTTGTTGACACAGACAACCTTTAAGCTACCTTAGTACACAGAAAATTCACAAGAGGTATCAATAAAGGAATCGATAAGAAATCGGATTGATAAGCGGAATCGATAACGGTATCGATACTGATAAAATCTTATCAATACCCATCCCTATGGTGTGACAGAAGGTATGTGAAGTGCTCCCGTGACTGCCAGGCTGTACCCATCACTGTCAATGTTAGGGAGAGCAACTGTGCCCTGCACCATGCATTTGTCTTCTTCAGACTAGATGGTGAGTCTGAACTCCTTCCAGGCGTGAGAAGGGAGACTAACAAGTTGCTGCAGCCCATTTTCGGAGTGTGGATGTCAAGGCTGCCATTGTTGGCACAATGAGTACCCATCACACCTTGGTCATGGTGAAGTCAGGCCATGTGAAGAGCTTGCCGTCGGCCCTGGTCTGAATGTAGACTCCCCCTGCTGCAATCCTTCCAGGCGTACTGGAGGAGCATGGAGAAGATTCCGAAGAGCTTTGGCGCAAGGACCACAGGCCTATTTCACCCCGCTGCTACTGGAAAGGCCTCTGACTGTTGTTCCACTGAAGCAAACTGTACTGCGCATGTTCTCATGGAACGAAGAGACTACTGTGAGGGTTTTAGGAGACAGCCATATTCTGCAGGAGCCTGAAGAATCCGCTTTGACTTACTAAGTTGAAAGCCTTGGTCAGATCGATGAAGGCGATGTAGAGTGGCATTTGCTGCTCTTGACACTTCTCCTGCAGCTGGCATATTGAAAAGATCATGTCCATGGTAGACCTCCAAGCTCAAAAGCTGCGCTGAGACTCTGGGTAAACACGCAAGGCCAAGGTCTGTACAGGGGCAAAGGCCTTCACCAACAGTGCTGAGAAGGGAGATGCCTCGATAATTATTGCAGGCTTCTGTCTCCTTTTTTCTTATACAAGGTGATGATGCTTACATCTCGCATGTCGTGGAGAATGTGTCCCTGTTCCCAGCAGAGGCAGAAAAGATTGTCATGGCTGCAAGCAACTGAAAATTTTTTGACTGAACATTTTCCGTGACTGGACGGACTGAGCGGCGCATTGGTGCATTCTGAGTGCAATTTGGACAGTTTTCCTTTGCCTAAAACAGTGCTTTTTGACTCTTATCATACTGCAAAAAATGACTAAAGTGTATTAATTTCATCACAATTTATTTACTATTTTGTATGACAGTATGTGTCCGTAATAAGTTACCATCCACAAATGGAATGACTGTCTGCAATAATTTAACTGACTATAATTTCTGCTTTCATTCTACACAATTAATCAAATCCTAAGTGTGTCTTACAAAATAAATAAATTATTCGAACCTTTATGCTATTACCTGGTAAAATAAATAATACACTTAAAGACACTAAAAGACATGATAAGTATTGCCAATGAAAAGTCTTTTTCCCCGTTGTTGAAGCTTATCTCTTCTTCTGCCATGTAGGGCAAATGAAGTTCCTTCAAGTGGCATCCCACTTCCTTGGTCATAAACTCCCACACTTCTGGCAAGTACTGGTCATCAACCCTGTACATCTTCACCTCTCTCCAAGACTTGGTGTGCGGATGGATGGCATGTGGCCGTAGGCCTTCTCCACATTGAGTAGGTCCACGATACCTACATACTTCAGCACCTCAACCTGCAGTTCTACTGGCAGCAAGTCCATGGCTGTTATTAGATAAAAAAAATGGAAGTCTATGGTGGCATTCTGCATTCATGTTATCTGTGTGGCACTGCTGAGTTTTCTTTTTTAATGTTTTATTTAATTTGGAGAACACTTTTTGGGGGAAATTGTAAATATATTTAGGTATTGTAAATTAACTGCAGTTGTATTTACTGTCAATTAAGCAACCACTGAAGATATGCGCACTGGGGTGGGATTTTTACTTCTTCCCACTCCCTTTCGAACTTTCTTGTCATTTTTTGATTTGCTTCTTTTTTAATCTTGTTTATTTTTTCATATGAGTGTAGAGGTACAGAGAGTACAAAGAAGCTTTGTTCATTTGATTTGCTTATATTATGAACTGCCATGATACTTGAATTGACAACTAAGTTCGAAATAAAAAAAAATTGATTGATTGAACCACCAGACCAACTGAATTTTAAATAAAGTCTTGTGAAATACTGTCACCACAATGATAAAAATCATAACCAATGAATACTTTTACAGTATTAGCATTTTATTTTACTTCAAAATAATTTATTTACAAAATATATCATCATTTTTGAATCGATTAAAGAGTAAAAACTTAATAAATCAGTTGTAATGTTGTGTGTTGGGGGGGTTTGGCTGGCCAAGATACTGTTTGTGTGTTTTGTGTATACTTCGGGTGGTTTGTGGGGGGCGTGTCTGAGGCTGTGATGATGGATGAAGCATCTCTCACCCTCCACTGTCATCATGCCAACCCCATGCACCTGATGAGCAGTTCATGTGCAGATCTAGAGGACTACCAGCTGAAGAGGATGTACCTGATGAGCAGTTCACGTGCAGAGTTAAAGGACTACCAGCTGAAGTGGATGCACCTGATCAGCAGTTCACGTGCAGTTCCAAAGGACTTCCAGCTGAAGTAGATATCCTAATGATGTACTACATTTAAGCCATGACTGCTCTGTGTAAGGTGCTGGGGACTCAACCTTGTTGCTGCTGTGTGACGATTGTTTGTCTAACATTGTGACGCTGAGGATCGCTCCAGGTTTGACGCACCGTGCCTGTTAAGGAGATGGGTGAGGGACATGCTCCATCAGCACACTTCAGAGGTAACTAAAGCTGTGAATGACTTTGAGTAATTAACAATAGTAATTTGGCATTTTGTAGCAGCTATATTTGAGCTTACTCGATAATTGTGTAAATTCGCTCTTCACAGCCGTGGCGTGCGGATTGATGGTCCTCCACGGGCTGTGAGAGCTGTTTCTGTAATTTGCGTCTGAATTCTACTGAATGGGTTTGCTGCTGGTTGTGAAACTCTAAACAGTATTGTGGTGAACAGTGTTGACCTTTCTCGCCTCTCATCCTTAACAGGCGCTGTCCGATTATTAACCACCTGGGGGGGTGGCCGGCGGGAATTTGTGGTCCAGAACTGTCGGGCTCCAATCCCTTGGGCGCTAGGAAGAGCGGTGTCGTCCTCCCCCCGCCAGGCTGTTAATTCACTTTTTGTTTATATTTGCACTTGAAATAAATATGTTATGTTCTTTGGAACCGCTCTCTGTTTCTTTAGCGCTGGGTCCTTGTCAGACGCTGGTTCGCTCCTCTAACCTGCGTCCCAACATAACATGTAAAGTACTAAAAGAGTTTATGTAGAAAGCAATTTAGACAGAGGGTCGAGGGGGGAAGTGTTGACTTTTTAAGACTTGAAAGACACTGGACTCATCGAGAGGATTAGTACTGCTATAATGGACTGATGCAGGCAGGTGGCAGCAGTGCGATGCCATTAAGTACCGTAGAAGAAGAGAGGGGTAAGTTAGATTTCATCACCGGGACACACGTTTGGAGAGGAGTGCATTTCATGTCAAAATAAAGCTATAAAGTGTAAAACGGAAGGAAATCAATTGTAAGGCCTGAAAGGGAGTTTCTGTAGGAAGTATTTTAGCAGTAAAGTCCAGTGACAGGAGGAAGTGTTGCCTTTTTAAATACTTGAAAGACACGGGACTCAATGAGAGGATTTAGGGTTGCTTTAACGGGCTGATACAGTAGGGCCTGATACAGTAGGTGGCAGCAGTCCAACAATAAGGATGCCGGCTGCCATTAAACGCCGTAGAAGAAGAGAGCGGTGTTTGATTTTCTCATAGGGACACCCGGTTTGATAGGAGAGCGTTTTGTGTTGAAATAAAGCCATAAAATATATATATTTTTTAAGTTAGCGGTTTTATATGACAATATAAACGGAACACGGGGAAAAAAAAATTGGACGGAAATCCATAAACGGAGGTTTTTCTCACGTTTACCTTCAGAAAGCAATGAGCACGGTGACAGAGTCGCTGCCCAGAACACCACTGCGCACACATGACCGCTTCCTGTAATGGCGGCCTCCGTATGGAATATATTTTAAAGCAAATTCCGTCCTTCTCTCCCGTTTTGTGTCGAAATGAAACAATAAAATATTTTTTTCATTTAGCGATTATAAATGACGGAATAAACAGAACCAGAAAATAAAATTTGACGGACATCCGTATACAGACAGAGATTTTGCAGCCATGGATTGTGCAGGTGTTTCAGCAGCACAGGTTTCGCACTCTTTAAAGACTTCTGATTGGGATGTCATCAATCCCTGGGACTTCCCACTAGCAAGGCAGTCAAGGCTTTTCCAAGCTCTTCCATGGTCGGTGGTTGGCTTGCTCTTCCATGACCAGCAGATCTGGGAGTCCTCGAGGGCTGTGACTGTGACAATGTCTGGTTGCGTACAGCTCGGATAGTACTCAACCAGCACTGCAGCTGCTCCCCTGGTCTTTGATGACTTCACATGAATGTGACTTGAGTGGGGCAGACATGGAGGTGGATGGGCCTGTTGCCTTCTTGATGCCCTCATACTGCCTCTTGAATCCCCAGTGTCAGCAGCTGTCCTGTAGATTGCTGCAGAGATTCAGCCAGTATGAGTTGGCGCATGACAGTTTGCGTTTCTCTTGGCAGCTTTGAGGCTTCTAATGTGCTGGGACTGGGTGCTGCCTTGTAGGCCAGGAGGACTCTCCTCTTGGCCTCAGTCACAGGCCTCCATTTTCACACCCAGTGGGCCTCATACCAGTCTGTGTTTCTGTGCTCCTTTTTCCCATAGGCATTGATGGCCCAGTTGTACACAGCATCTCAAAGGTAGGACCTATTGGCATCAATGACACCTCTTCACCTCATGTTGGCAGAGGTAATGATTTACAGCATACATGGATATATATGTATAGAGAAAAAAGATAAGGCTTTGATGAGTGACTAGAAGAGTGGGAGAAAAAGCACGGGTTTCTTCTTCTTCTGGGTGATTTTCAGAATGGCGTTGCACTGTACCACTACTGAACATCCCTGTGCTGAAGTGCTGTGTATATGTACAGTCTTCGTGAAAGTATACAATATCTGTGGATGTCAGCAGGTTTCAATTATGTAATGTAATTTACTGTACTAATGTATAGGTTAGCACGTGTCTTTCTTGATTTACTCATCAGTTGCCTGATATTAGTCAGCAGTCAAGTTTGCTGATATCTGACTCAGATATCAGCAAACTCCTTATATAAACATGAGGAACCGTAAATTGTTGATTGCAGTTCAGCTGTAGTATTTTAGGTTTTGGATTCTTCAAACACAAACATACGTATGTACAATTGTAGCAATAAACCACCTATAATCATCATGCTATGTTCTATTGTGAGACCAATTATGTATGTGCATGTTGTATTTAAATTCACCACCTTCATTTGTCACCTTCACAGATACAACACCATCTGCAACAACAAACTCTGGTGCACTGCATCCTCTTATCCTCCTCATATGGTGCTTAGGCCTCTCATCTTTTTCCCACATCCCCTTGCACTTCTCTTTTCTCTTCTCACCAATCACCTCCATTCTTATGCAACCTCCCTGTCTGAAATGACTCATTACAATGCGTCTCTTTTCCAAATGCAAACCTCCTTACATCTGACATCCCTGTACCTTCTGTTCCTTTCCTTCTCACCATTCTTCTTTCCCTCATACACCCATCTTTCCATCACTCTCATGCCGTCCTCACTTTCCCCTCCCACCCTTCTACCTTGCTTTTAATTCTTTCTGCTTTGCCTCATTCTAGAGCTGGATACTGTTGTTGAGCTTCCATCTGCCAAGTTGATTTAGACAATAATGATCAAATAAAATTCTAAAACATTCAGTTACATCACTGAAATAATATTTTATTAATATTACATTTTCTCATAAAGTTTATGCTTTTTAAAATCCACAAATAAGAAAAAAAAAATTCACAAAAACTTAGTGTCATGGCAGAGGTTATTGAGGCACCAGCCTTTCTTGTGTTGTGTCCTTTCAACCTTTGTCTCCCTGATCATTGTCTGTAGTACTCAATGAGGTTCTGTATTACTTAGGGATGTCCTGAGCAGATTTTCCATAACTGTCATTTAATACTGAGTATCTGCAGATACCCTGTCCTGATGAGATACTTGTATTTTTTTTAACATTACACTTGTCCAGACATAATGCAAGGCCATTCAAATCAATCCACTGTATATGTTTGACAATATAACAGCTCTGCCATCCATTAAGGAAAAACATACCTTCAATCTAAGATATCCTTAACCCTCTGGGGTCATAGTTTTGATCTGAAAAAACTTTAACTAACTAAAATTTAGAATTTCCGAAATCTGTAAGGAACAACTGTGTACTCTAATTAGAAACAAACTAACCAATGGATTACAAATATATCAAGAACTGCAGCTAAAGAAGCATTTTGGATGAATTTTACAGTTCTCACCCCCAAAAGGTTGATGTTTTCCCTAAAATTTTAAATTTCAAAATTCTTACTTTAAACCGGTTAACACCTTGAGACAGAAATTAGTTCACCCGAAGGACAGAATCCCTAGTTACAAACAGAGCAATGTAGTGTATTCTATCAGATGTCAGGAAAACTGTAACGAACACTACATAGGTGAGACGAAGCAACCTTTACACAAAAGGTTATACCAGCACCGCAGAGAGGGCGCCAGTGGACCTCAGTCTGCAGTTCATCTCCACCTTAAAGACACTAACCACATGTTTGAGGACAAGGAAGTTGAAATCTTAGCCAGAGAGAAGAAATGGTTTGAGAGAGGGGTCAAAGAGGCATTCTATGTGAAACAGTTGAAACCCAGCCTTAAACGGGGAGGGGGTCTGAGACACGCTTTGTCCCCTGTTTACAATGGGGTACTCAGGTCAAAGTAGTTTCAGTCTTTTATTCATGGTAATGAGTCATTCACGTCATCAGGAGAGTCGTCAAGGGAGCCATCAGGAGAGGCGTCCGTCCCATCATTAGGAGGGACAGCTGCCCTGTCATTAGGAGGGTGCTAACTAGAGCACAATAGGCGTTAATTAGAGCTATTGTTTAGTCACTAACCTATAGCAGTCTGCCTCTCGGTAGGAGGGGTCTGGTTAGGTTTAAAACTCCAGCTTTTGTGGCTTCTGTTTATTCTTCTCTACAAGAGTCAAGACAGAAGTCAGACTACCAGAGCAAGAATTTTAGCTGAGGAAGCTTCTGTGATTTGAAGCGAAACGTCCTTGAGTCAAGCAACCCAGTCCAGTCGAAGATTCAAGCTTCTCTACTAAAATTCTGTGAAGAAAAACTGTGAGCAGTGCTTAGATGAAGCAAACAAAACCATCAGAATAAAAAAATCTATCAAGAACAGAAGGAGAAGCATTTCAAATTCCAAAAGTCCATATTTTTGTTAAAATTTGTTCAAAATTCTGTGAGGAAGAATTCTAAATAGTGCTAAGATGAACCAAAGAAAGCCATCCAAATCAAAATCCAGCCAGAACTGGAAGAAAATTAGTGCAGATGTGATATTTAACATGGAATTTTAAAATAATCCAAACCAATATTCCTTATTTTACTCATGATTTGTTGAATGCAAACTGTTTCAAAGGTTCACTGCAAACACAACCTTAGAAAATGTCACATGGTTTTATATAAATCCAACTAAAAAAATGCTTATACACAAGAAAAGAAAAAATATCACACTCAGAATACACCAGAAGCCACTAGAGAACACCATTTATTTATTTACTTACGGTATTTACGCTATGAAACGCCCCAGGGGCCTGCAATTTTCATGAAGGGGGTTGTTTATTGATGATCATTTGCGTGTGTGTGCATGCACGCATGCTGTACATAGTACGGCATTGTGGTACACACCAGCCCAGTCTCATGGGTTTTTTTTTTGTGCTGCCATCATGAAATGATTAAAATTTTGTGACAGGTTTTTTTTAACTCACTTTTACTAACCCTACTCCTACTCCCAACTCTAACCTTAACCATAACCTAACCCTAATCCTTCCCTCAACACTAACCATAACCACCCCGACCACCCCCGCTTCACTTTTAATTTCGTGCAGCAATCACGGAATGTATTAGAATGAATTTATGTTGCCGTGATGAAAATGTGACACTTTTTGTGACAATATAACGAACCCAGTAGATCAATGTATTTCGTGTTGCTGAATCACGACATGCCATGAGACTGGGTTGTACATACAGATATGTGTACTACATGCAAGAAAAACAGAGCAGACTCGAAACAAATCTTTTTCTGCATGCAGTAGTAGTAAATACACAATTACACAAAATGGCTCAGCACGAACGTTACTCTGTAGCGTTCAAGCTAAAAGTCGTGAAAGAAGCGTAAGAGAAGGGGAAAAACCATGCTGCTTGGATTTTCCTAGTCGATATGAAATGCGTCTGGGAGTGGTGTAGGAACAAGGATAAGCTTGCAACCCTGGCCAATACAGCAAAACATCTGCGTGGGAGGAAAGTGCATTATCAGGATGTTGAAGAAGACCTGATAAAATGATTGCAGGAAAGAAGAACGGCAGATGTCCGTGTGACAAGGAAGGGCCTGAAATATGAGACACTGCGGCTGAATAAGCAACATGGAAAACAGAACAGATGATATTTCATGGCAATGGGGTAGAACTATTTATTTTCATATTACTCTGTTATCTCAGGAATTCACAATTTCAGTACATGCAATGTGCCAAAACAAATTGGAGTTCGTGTGTGGGGGAGGGGCGTTTAATAGGGTGGAGGACTTTAATGGAGTAAATACAGTATATTAATTGTTCCCATGCCACCTACTCACTGAGATTGAACTCGTTTTTCCCTTTCCTTTCTGTGGTGAAATTAGTGTCACAGATCCAAGTGAGGACCAATATCACTCAGACAAAAATTACCTATGATGTATTTGATTTGCTGAATGGGAATATGTTTGCGTATATGTGTTTATGTTTTTAAATGATTCCTTCTTGTTGGTAAATGTATGTGGTGATCATATAATATAATCAAGACAAACTAATTTAATTAGATGGAAGTGGAATGATAAAATGGCGTTCCTTCAACTATTTTTTTAATGTAATATTTAAACCAATTCTTTAGCTTCATTTTGATAAAAGCAATTTATTGTTGTGTATCCAACTGCAGCAATTTGTTTTTGGTTGTTGCAGCAATTCTCTTTTCTTCAGTGTAGAACAAACTACATAATGTGAAATTTGCCATGTTTCTCAATTTTGTACTCATCTGAAAGGAATAGTTTTGGAAGTTACTGCAGCACTAACTAATCAATAATATTTGATGAAATGTACATCTGAAATATTTTGCAATTGAAAGCCTGGACAGTGGTTCACTTTGAATGATTCCAATATATATGAAAGCAATCCTGTGGAAGGGACTAACAGTTTCAAGTGGCACTGTTAGCCTCACCAAAAAGTGGAAAGAGGTTATTGTAATGGCTGTGTCTGTCTGTCTGTCTGTCTTTTTCTGTCTGTGGTGATATCTCCAAATCAAAAACAATTTCAATCAAATTTGGTTTTGGATAAACTCAGTGGAATGTCCTCTTGTAATGCAGATCATATCAAGGTGGTGGGTCTATGGTCAATGCCAAATCAGAGGTTATCAACTGAACTGCATGAAAACTGCATGAGATATGTATAAACTTATGCTGTCCTGGGCCCGGTTTCATAAAGCATGAGTCGCCCAACATTATCCGTGTAATCACTGTTTCACATCGACAGCTACACTTGTAGATTACGTTAGTTGATTTTTTCATGGGCATAGCGGCCTCGCGAGAGTTTTGTTTATTTCCGGGTTGGTCATTGTCAAGAACATCCAGCCTTTGTTTCATTAACTGGGTTGATTAACATTTACGGACACATACAAACTGCAGAACAACGTGCTTAGCTCTTAGCTTAACAGTTCTTCTTCTACACTTCCGGCAAGCCTTTTTGTGCACACAAGGGTGCTCAGCGTAACAGTGACACCCGGTGGCTAATATGAGAACTGTCACAAACACATCACATGACAGCCGTCTGCTACAACCATGGTCAAAAGCGGAGGATGCTCTCCTTTTGGAGGAATACAAGCGATGCAAGGGTGCGCTTGAGTGTTTCATCAAGTGGTGGTACATGATAGCCGTAGTTCTTGAGGTAACACACTGAAGTTTTGCCGACTAAAATTAGATTAGCCTCCTTTGTACAAAGCTAAAAACTTTAGGCGGGTAACACAAAACTTTAGCCGGCTAAGTGCTTTGTGCAACTACTAACGTCAAAAGATGAGTCTATTAAGTGAGTTTAGTTGACTAAAGATTAGACTGCTTAATGAAACTGAGCCCTGTTGCTAAGAAATGTATTAGATCTCTGATGTCAATTATGTTATGTAATGATATCTAGCCAATTCAAACAAGCCAAAAGTTGGCTGAGGTCCCCTGCTTATTATGCTGATACGTACATGTAATAAGTACAAGGAGGTGTTAACAGATAATTGTGGGCATTGAAAACATGAGTTTCTACAGAATGATATGCCAGACAGAGGCAATTTCAGTGAAGAGTACAAATCACTACTGAAAGTGAAGTGCATGTGTACTGTTAAGTATAATTATTACTTCAGACCAAAATGTGTGGATAAAGTGAAAGTAAACATTTCCGGGCTCAGATGGTGCCTTTTTTGACTAATTGCCATGTTTGACCTTGACCTTGAGGTCCAAGGTCAAATACCGTCAGGTCAAGGGAGTTAGGATGCATGATTTGCAAGGGGTAAGAGGGAAATCTGGATGTACAGACGGTTGGACAGCGTCCATTTCAATAGTTCCCCTTATTTAATGGCAGGGGGCAAAAATTAGGAGTTGGCGGTGACTCACTGAAATCATCTGGATGCCTTGTTTTTGTTGCACAAGTACAATGTAGAGCAGCCTTGTGCATGCATTCTCAAGGGTTTTTTTGTGCATCAACATTTTTCACCAGACATACCTTGCAGAATTGAGGTGACTGGTTCCTGTCAAAAGCCTACTCAGGCTGGTGATGTGCTCACAATATCTCACCTCATTTTTGCAGTTTATCCAATGCACATTTGTCCATTTTCTTTTTAATGGTACTCAACCTCTTCCTAAAATATGTATTTTCTCCACATATCAGTTCATTATGGCTTTATATAAATTTTTCCTGGTGAAACCAGCCTTATGTAAACACTCAGTATCTCTTAACTTAATTTACATGCTGTTTTGTTTCTGTGGGTTAGTAAACACAGTCTACATGTGTATGTTTACAATAACAGTGCAGAGGTGTGATCATGCAATAAAATATATGTAATTAAAAGAAAGAATTCAACCACTTTATACAAAAACTGCACTTATTTGATTTGGACAATCGGACACCTGTTAATATCAAACCCTGCCCCAACCCCGAGAACTCATGTTTACATTATGATCCAGTAAGCGTGGAAGACACTGGAACAAAACTGCCAATTACCATAGATATCATTCACCAAACGGAGATGGCTTTCCAATTTTGCAGATATCTCATTAGAAAATGTAACCAACTGATCGGTAAACCACATTTGCTTAACTTCCACATGTGGAAGCTGAGATAAAAATAGAGTTGGGCTTGGAGAGGAAAATGAATGTTGGTATACACTGGACAGTCCTAAACCTGTGTAAAAATTCATATTCCCTGTCAAGCTAATGGAACCGTAAGAACACAATCAAATCTGGGCATTTATTTGATTTAATTAAAAGTTGTAGTTGTCAAGACGATAATAATACAATAACATGCTTTTGGAGGGCCGACGTTCACGCCCAGTCGCCCAAAATGACAGATATTGGCCCGAGTTAGACGAGGGCCAATATCTGTCATTTTGGGCGACTGGCCATGAACGGAGGGACTCAGAAAATGCATACAGCACGACAACAGCATGTTATTTGCATTATTATAACTTTTTACTGAGATACACAACATCACTTTTTACTGAGATACACAACACGTAACGCGTACATAAAAAGTTGGCTCACTTAACTTTTGTCGTGTCGGCTGGCGCACGCTGCTCTCCAAATTCGGCAGTGGGTCCTCATCAAGCTGGCTGCTTTAGCTGCTGTTCATTGTCGTACTATCCATGAGAAAATCATCCGGAATACCCATAATGGGACCAAAACACACTTCTCGCCTTTTCATCTTTTCCTCTGCGGACAGTTTGTTTTTTCCCCCTCTGCGGACAGTTCTTGGGCTGCGCACGCTATGCGTCATTTGTTTACGCACAGCGGGCGGGTATAGCCAGATAGTGTTGACGTAAATCTACGATACCGGCCTAGCAACGCCCCAGTAAAGTGATAATAATGAATAACAATTGTGTTGTGCCCTCAATATTTATATGTTTATAATTTAGCTGAGCAAGTACAAATGATTATGCTAACAACAATTAGCAGAATGTTTTCGCTTGGGGAATTAATTTAACCATCCACAAAAATGACATTACCTCTGACAAAGTTATTTCTTTTTCAACATGTAATATAATGTAACTTCAATTCACATTTTCTTTTTACTTCATATCAAATTGCATGGCATGAATCACATAAAAATATTTTAATTTGATCAAACTTACTGTGACCCTCATGCTATCGATGTTTGAATTACTGCCATAATGCCACCAGATGGCGGGCACATTATGTTTTCATTACATACGCATATTCATCACACGATGGTGCCAAATATTGGTGTACAGGACAAAGGAAATTTTTCCTGAACTCAATCTTGGCAGATATGATTATATTTCCAGGAGGAAAAAAAAAGACAGAATTTCATTTATTGTTAATATCCCTATAATAGAATGGGCACCTTTAAACCCCAATATGGTCACCACTGTACCTCTACGAACTTCAAATGAAGTTCAGTTTTGTGGACAATACAAAAAATGAGCCATTCAGAGTTTAGTACATATCTACAAATAATTAGTGACAAAAGATGCACATTCGAGAGTTGATCTGAATACTTGAAGAGTCCATGTTTGATTGTACTAATAAAAAACCATGATGAATCATCAAATCTTTTTTTAAACCAATTCATCCCTCCTTTACTCCTGATTCCTTTAATTTATATTTCTCCATCATTTGTTCAAGCACCCCTCCCTCATCTTCACCTTCCACAAGGAAAACCACATGACTCCTCCCTTCTGTCCCCCTGTGACTCAGTGGTACCCACCAGACACAATGAATCACAATTCTGCTCATATCACCCATGACTTAATGGTAAATGACATCAGGATACAACCTGCCAACTCCCCCCCCCCCCCCCCCCACTCCAGGCTGTCAGACACACATACACACAGATCCACCAACCAAGCTCATGTGCATCCATCATTAGCTCACTGCTAATCAACGAACCAGCTGCACCCTTATGTTACTGAACGTGTGCCAATGTTTCAAAATTGTAGGACCTTTGTTGAAGCTACCATTAACTTCTCGCAGTTTGGGAGAAATCTTTCTCCCTTACTCTCTCTCTGTCTGCATTTCCAAGCCTGTCCTCCATAATTAGGGTAGACCAGCCACACATGGGTCTCCCCTGACACTTCCCCTCCACAATCTAAATATTCATGAGACTCTAAATGCTTTCATGAGCTCTATAATTATGGCCAAGAAAAAAAAAAAAACAAATAACAATGAGAGAAAGAAACCAGAAAAATGGGTGGCCAAGTAGAAAATACCCTCACACTTTTTAAACACAGGCTCTCTCCTAAAGACAACATCAACACCAGTACGCAAGCCTGGCATGAAAGCCAGGGAGGGCAGAGACCATTTCAGAGCTCATGTGTCTTTCTGACACTAATAATACAGAACAACCAATTGAACCATTTTAGGTTGACAGATCTGGAGTTTCATTATTTGTGCAGTACACCTGATTTTGTGTTACTTCAACAGAAATTAACAGACGTTCCAACACTTGAATTTTGTTTTTGAGAATCATTTATAGCATCTTTAAGGAATCATAAAACACAGTAGACTGATGATTATGAAGGGGGTTTGCTTGTTCTTTGAAAAGTGCTGAAACGACTGAAAACAAAATAGTTGAAGACCAATCTGAGTGCAATGTGGGGACTTTTTCTGTCTTTGTGGACACTAGTGATGGATTAAACACTAGAGGTGTTATTTATACATATTTATTATGTCAATCATTGAGTGGTAAAATATTAATTTAGACGTCACCGCTATTCACAAAACTTTCTACACCGGGGTTACAAACTGAAAGGAGGAGTTTTTCACCTGATCATCTATTACAGCAAGAACATTGCAAAAAATGATACAATGTGCCGCAGCCAGAAGGAGGCAAACAACCTTGACGGAGTTCAGCCAGACAACTCCGGTTTGATGATCTTTATTAAGTTAGAGTTTGGCGTCTAGACTCCAACCTCATCACACCCTACAGGTTATTAATTTTGATACTGAGGAGTGGGTCCAAACCCCACCCTGCTATACTTCTCCATATAATGTGGAGTTGCATCAGGGCAGGCATTCTAAACTTGTGCCAAAGCAACATGCAGATCCTTATTGAATTTGCTGTGGCAACCCAGAGTGAAAACAGAGGGACTTAACGCACCTTGACACTTGCGCAAATTTGATCCCCGCACTGGCACACAATCTGACGTGCCTATGAGTAAGTGCGTCGTAAACTTTTGCAAACCTGCGTGTGATGTGTGCGTGGCTGCACGCCAGTGCACAAACAAAATTTTGTAATGTTCACAATTTCTGGCACACATTAGTTTTGTGCCACTTGTGTGAAGTTGTGAACATTCAAAAACATTGCACGCAGGGCATCTGAACGATTATGAAGAGAGGTTACATCTATAAAACATAACTTTACAGAGACATTATCTAACTCATAAGAAGGAATGAAAATGTAACTGTTGTGTGGGCCGCTGAAGAGGAGGTACTGCTGGCCCACCACCACCAGATGGCGCCCTGCTTGGAGTGCGGGCTTCAAGCACGAGAGGGCGCCGGAGCCACTGGGAGTGACAGCTGTCGCTCTTCATCAGCACCAGCTGTCACTCATTCAACCCATCACCATCACCATAAGGGCCGGACTGCAACTCCACCTCCTCGCCGAGAAATCATCTACCATACAGGTAATTTTCTCTGCTGAATCTAAACCGAACAATAGTCTGATCTCTTTTGCAGCAGTTTTCCTGTGACGGATTCCTTGTCTGCTGTGTTGGCGTTTGGTGTGGACTGCGACGGCTTCGCCTCCCACCCCACCCAGATAAGTGGTTGTCTCAGGAGCTGCACGAGTGTGTGATTGGAGGTGGAGGTGCTCCCTCCTTACTGAACACAGACTGTGGGATTACTGAGTGTGCGTACTCACACTCATCAAACTGTTTCTTCTCTGCCAGCAGTACCGGGTCTGACTGCTGAAGACAGTGGCCACCTGGGGCGCAGGGCTTGGTGGCTCCGGTGTTCTTCAGATCCATTGTGGTGGAAGCTGTGTGGGTTCCGGCTCTTCTATCACCAGACGTCTTCTATCTTTGAGCCTGCCACACGCCACCTTGTGTATGATTGACATTCCGCAATATTGTTATTGTCTGTACTTCGTTGTGCGCTTCACAACATTAAATTGTTACTTTTTGGCTTATCCATTGTCCGTTCATTAACGCCCCCCTGTTGTGGGTCCGTGTCACGACACCTTCACAACAGGATTTCTCGGACAGCGTCATGGATCCCGAGGGGCGTCAACCATCACTTGAACAGCCAATGGAAGAGCGAGTTGCACAGGCGCCAGCAGGAGGTGTGTTAGGTGAGCTGCAGCACATCTTAACCGCCTTTACTGCTCGGTTGGACTTAGTTACCGAGCAGAGCATTGTTCTCAATCGAAGGATGGAGGCTCTCACCACCCAGGTGGAAGCGCATGCTCAGGGCGCTGCTGCAGCACCTCCTCCTGCTGACCGAATGCCAGAGACAGACATTCCACTGGTCGTTCAACGAACCCCCCCACCTTCCCCTGAAGCATACATAAGCCCTCCGGAGCCGTACGGAGGCTGTGTGGAGACGTGCGCGGACCTCTTGATGCAGTGCTCGCTCGTCTTTTCACAGCGTCCCGTCATGTACGCATCAGACACTAGCTGGGTGGCTTACGTTATAAATTTGCTTCGAGGAGAGGAACGTGCCTGGGCTACGGCGCTCTGGGAGCAGAATTCACGGCTCCTAACGGTTTACACTGAGTTTGTGAGGGAGTTCCGACAGGTGTTCGACCACCCTCATAGAGGCGAGACCGCTTCAAGTGTGCTGCTGTCGCTAAGACAGGGGTGTCGGAGCGCAGCGAAGTATGCAGTCGACTTCCGCATCGCGGCAGCGCGAGCCGGCTGGAATGCTGTTGCGCTCCGCGCCGCCTTTGTAAACGGACTGTCTCTGGTCCTTAAGGAGCACCTGGTGGTGAAGGACGAGCCGCGGGATTTAGACGGGCTTATCGACCTGGTTATACAGTTAGACAACCGATTAACAGAACACCGACGGGAGCGAGACGAAGGGCGTGGTCAGGCACAAGCCGTCCCTCTTCCTCCCGGGTCCGAAAGGGAGCCGACTTCCCCACGCTCCACAGCCAGGGCTCTCCACGTGACGACAGCTCCCCCTGCTGACGTTGCTATGGAAACGAGCAGGGCCAAAAAGCGATCAGATCAGAGACAAAGGAGGCTGATCCGTGGAGAGTGTTTTCTCTGCAGCTCAACCGAGCACATACAGAGAGAGTGCCCCAAACGGTCAAAACAGCAGCACTCGTCCTTAGAGACTGGGCTAAGGGTGGGTCACAATACCCACGGGGAAACCCCCACGCGGGGAAACCCCCCACGCGGGGAAACCCCGAAAATCTGCACGTATCCCAGTCATTTGATCATCGTCCAACTTCGTCCAACCTCCCAAGTGTGACGCCTTGCACGAACATTGACGATATCTGAACGGATCAATAACTAAAAAAACGACGAGCTGAATGGGACTCATCAATGTGTGGGACGAAAAGCAACGTTGCCATACAGAAACAATAGTGGCAAGAACGTTTTATCAACTATTTTCACTATTTACGCACATTCCAGCCATCTGTGGCTGGAGAGGCTGTGCGCACTGCGCACAAACACAAACGGCTGTGCACACATTTGCATGCCGTCTGTGGCTGGAGAGGCTGTGCACACATACAAATGGCTGTGCGCCACAGACAGCTGTGTGCACGTTCATATGCCGTGTGCAGCTGGAACGTTCCAGTCAGACAGCATGCGAATGTGCGTGTGCCGCACACGTTTGTTTTTGTGAAGACAAACCTGTTATCAGCCAACCAGAACTCACACCTGCAGGTGCTGTGGAGAGCACAGGTTGCTGCAGACTTGATCACAGGCTGGCGCTCGGTCTGATTACCCGCTGTCAAGGTCCACGTCATCCTGAATGTTTTGTTTTGATTGTGTTTAAAGTGTCAAGGTCGCCGTTTGGCTTTGTTTGTCTTTTGTTAGTTTGGTTTGGTTTCATTTTTTTATGCACTCTGGACTTGCAGGCTTTTCGGTGATGGGAAAAGTGCAGGCTCATTCATCCACTTTTTCTTGATGATTTGTGACTTTGTGACGTTTTTCCTTTGTTCAGCTTCTCCGTATGCCGTGTGACCGGGCCCTTAGCCACACTTCCAGTGCAGGATGACAGCTATAACCGCTATAACCACTATAATCAAGACATTGGAGTACAAAACTAAATACGGCAAAGCCTGGAAAAAAATCAAAGCGCTTCTGTGTCTGGTTAAGGATTTAAATTAAACTAATGAAACATTCTAATGTTCCCTTGATACTACAAACATAGCAGAAAGAACACACACTCACATACCAAGAAAGACAGGCATGCAGATGATAGATATGATATATTGGTGTACACTGAGGATATATGCCAAGGTAAAGAGAAGTATATGGACAGCTAAATACAGAAACAGAAGGGCGTCATATACTCAACAAAAATATAAACGCAACACTTTGGTTTTGCTCCCATTTTGTATGAGATGAACTCAAAGATCTAAAACTTTTTCCCACATACACAATATCACCATTTCCCTCAAATATTGTTCACAACCAGTTGAAATCTGTGATAGTGAGCACTTCTCCTTTGCTGAGATAATCCATCCCACCTCACAGGTGTGCCATACCAAGATGCTGATTAGACACCATGATTAGTGCACAGGTGTGCCTTAGACTGTCCACAATAAAAGGCCACTCTGAAAGGTGCAGTTTTGTTTTATTGGGGTGGGGATACCAGCAGTATCTGGTGGGACCACCATTTGCCTCATGCAGTGCAACACATCTCCTTCGCATCATCCGTGAAGAGAGAACACCTCTCCAACGTGCCAAACGCCAGCGAATGTGAGCATTGCCCACTCAAGTCGGTTACGACGACGAACTGGAGTCAGGTCGAGACCCCGATGAGGACGACGAGCATGCAGATGAGCTTCCCTGAGACGGTTTCTGACAGTTTGTGCAGAAATTCTTTGGTTATGCAAACCGATTGTTCCAGCAGCTGTCCGAGTGGCTGGTCTCAGACGATCTTGGAGGTGAACATGCTGGATGTGGAGGTCCTGGGCTGGTGTGGTTACACGTGGTCTGCGGTTGTGAGGCTGGTTGGATGTACTGCCAAATTCTCTGAAACGCCTTTGGAGACAGCTATGGTAGAGACATGAACATTCAATACACGAGCAACAGCTCTGGGTGACATTCCTGCTGTCAGCATGCCAATTGCACGCTCCCTCAAATCTTGCGACATCTGTGGCATTGTGCTGTGTGATAAAACTGCACCTTTCAGAGTGGCCTTTTATTGTGGGCAGTCTAAGGCACACATGTGCACTAATCATGGTGTCTAATCAGCATCTTGGTATGGCACACCTGTGGAGGTGGATGAATTATCTCAGCAAGGAGAAGTGCTCACTATCACAGATTTAGACTGGTTTGTGAACAATATTGAGGGAAATGGTGATATTGTGTATGTGGAAAAAGTTTTAGATCTTTGAGTTCATCTCATACAAAATGGGAGCAAAACCAAAAGTGTTGCGTTTATATTTTTGTTGAGTTTCCTCATCATTCCATATTCCTGTCACTCTTCCATTGCTCCGTTCCTCCTGGCGGGACCAAAATATTTCTCTTCAGCCACATACTGCACCAAATTATTAAAGCAAGACTTTTCTAATAAATAATAAATAATAATAAAAATCCTAGCTTTATTTACTCTAAGGATTTTTAATATCAGTCAGCCACAATACATCTGTGTATATCTGGCAGTTCACAATTCAATCTGCAAAGATAAGTAAAAAGCAAAATATTCGAGGACTCTATTCAGTTGCCTTTGCACTTTTTAATACCCCTATATTGCAATCCTCACACCAATATTAAACGTAAACCTTTTTAGATATGACTTCTTTGGCCATTCTTTAAACAACAAAAATGGAGATTTTCATGAGTCAGCATTTTGATCTGAAGGGGAATAGCAGCGGATGGAGCTCAAGGCCTAAGTGTACTTCAAAAGCTTATAAAGCAAGTCGATGAAAGAAGGGGGGCAGTGATCACATCCTAAAACACTGCAGTATCGACCTTAGGCACAGCAGCAGAAACAAGGAGATCCACCATTTCTATTAAAATGGATTTATTTTTCCAGTCAGCCTGAGTCAAAGCACTGGCTGCAGTTTATTCACTGCTGTTTAGAGGCAGCTTGGTGGCAATTAACTTTTACATTTACGTAGTTCGACAAAATTATCATGTGACATTCATCTTGTGCAGTTGAAAAACAACAAATACAGTCATAGCGTTTTGAAGATCTCAATGTCCTCCAAATTATGTCTGTAAATTAATCTAAGACAACCTGAATAAATCCACGCTCATGTTGACAAATCATAAAACCAGCTGCATGTTTAAGAGAAGCCGCTTAAGGAACCTTGACATTTGCACACATTTGATTCCCACACTGGCACACAATCTGCCAGTAAGTAAACTCATTGTAACGGTTGTAAACTGCGCATGAACTGTGCACGGCTGCGAGTCAGTGCACAAAGAAAAACTCTGAATTGTTCAAAATCTCTGGCACGCATTAATTTTCTGAACTAGATGTGAACATTGCGCAATCTATTCGAAAACACTGTGTCACTGTGTGTCAGTGCGTGTCATTGCTGCATCTGAATGATTAGGACCAGATGTTACAGCCACAACAAACATAATTTTACAGATACATTATCAAACCAAACTGGTCTGACAGCAAGTCGTGATTCAGCCGCACGAAATATACACTAATCTATTGGTTCGTGATATTGTGACGAAAAGCGCCTGATTTTCGTCATGGCAGCACAAATTCATTCTAATTCATTCCGTGATTGGCTGCACAAAATTAAAAGTGAAGCAGGGGGGTCAGGGGTGGTTATGGTTAGGGTTGGGGGAAGGAGTAGTAGCGTTAGGTTATGGTTAAGGTTAGGGTTGGGGGTGGGAGTAGGATTAGTTAAAAAAAAACCAAGTCACGAAAATTTGACTCATTTCGTGATGGGAGCACAAAAAAAAGAAATGCGAGACTGGGCTGTATCAAACTCATAAGAAGGAATGAAAATACAACCTTTTTACAAATCCATTACAATATATATATACATATAAATAATTACCTTTTAGATTATTCCAAATGTGTTTTCCACCACACGATGCGTACGAGAGAAGCTGAAGCTGCAGATAATTTCTGTGTGATTCTGGGAGCGATGATAGATGGTTTCATCAGCCAGGTTCTGAGAGCAAATGTGCCACCGGCTACGAAATGTTTATTTCATATAAGGTGGCATCAAATGGGACAAAGCGCGGCGTCCAGCAGGAAAAAGTGGATCACACTGGCACAACAAATTGCACAGCAGTGCGGGGATCAAATTCGTGCAAGTGTCAAGGTGCCTTTACCCGACAAACCCTCTGTGACATTACCCATAGGAATTCTTATGTGTTGGAAATTCAAATGAAGCAGTTCTATACCGCGCCATCTTGGCACTACCAGACTCCGTCCAACTCCTGGTCAGGCTATAATTGGGTAAAAAGGTGGAGCGTGGGCAACAGTGGTGCGACCTGGGTAAGATGAATGAATCGCAAACACTAAGTTACCAAGCTAACTAAGGCTAACAAGGTAGGTCACCTGAAATCGAAGGACTAATTAATATATATTATATGCAGAGTGGGTGGTTGTTCTTGTAACAGATGGTTTGGGTGTAGGTATTATAAACTACAACAGCCATATTGTTTCTATAACTGGTATTTTGCTGTTAACAGGTATTTTAAAAATACACAAATCAGTAATTCAGATAATGACTTTATGGATGTCTCTGCAGTGAAGTAGCAAACCATGTGGAAGTACATAGGCTCAACAAGTGTTCTTTTATGCTATTCCATGAGAGGGAGTGCAGTGGCCATCTGTAATTGCCTGTTACCAGAGCCAGCTTGACACCACAGACTCAACACCACAACACAGAAGTGGAACAGATCATTGGTGACCCATCAGTCGGGGTCAGGAGGAAGACGCAGAAGTAGAAAACAAAGAACACAAAAAAGAACAGTTCAGAAATGGAGTCATCACATCTGGATCCCTGCAGGTCAAAGTTTTGCCTCAAAAGTTCAACTTCCCATTTGAAGCATAATATGTGTCAATGGCATCTTCAACCTTACTCACGGATACACATACACACATGGGCTCGCAGAAACAGGTGCACAGAGCAGCAAACACACACACAGACACACACACACTCACTGGATGTACAGACTCTCTGGTTTCACTGCCACCTCTGGTTTCTTTGACTAATTCAACGGAAGCAGGCAGATCTGTTACAGAATCAGATAACTCTACCTGAAGGCTGAAGCCTAAAGCAAACGGATGTTCTTTTTATTGTTCTGCAACAATACGCTGCCACAAATTGTCGGCTTTTGTCAACCAAATGTAAACACCAGTTTGTGCCCAACCAAGAGACCATGGAAATAGCAATGGCAAACATCTGGCTGACATGCACATGTGTCTCTGTCTGCCTGCATGTCTATCCACCTGTCACCCTTTCTTTCACCTACAGTATCTCGCCACAAACACACACCACACACATATAAACATAAACTATTTTACTGATTAGACAATAAATTTTCTGTAAATCAGTTAGCAGTCAATAGCTGCAGATATTCCTTGCTAATGCAAAGGTCACTTTTTTCAGTCTTCCTGGAGCACCTCTGCATTAATGTGCTTAAAGAGGGGAAACTAGCAGACATTAAAATGATTTTTAGGGCAAAGTGAATTCATTACTGGCTTTAATCCACTTTTATTTCCATCAATATTTTTATTTAATCAATACTGACTGAGTGAATCTAAGACACATTCAGTGGTTTGCATTTGAAATCTTATTGAAGAAATGTGTAAAGCCTCTGTCTCAAATACTTAAAACATGCTGATCAATAACTGTAAAGAGTCCACCTTCTTACAAAGTTCAAACAAAGTCCATGAAGAATTCTCAGTCTGAATAATATTCTACAAGTTTGGGATCATTTACTATCATTGATGAGATCCTTAAAGCCACATTTCACCCTAAAATCATTATGTCCATTGGTTTCTTCTCTTTATACACATTCCTACAGAGATGCTGCAGATAGACAAAAAAAAAGTTAAAATTGCACATTCTAAGGAAGCCTGATAATGGCAACAGCAGAAACAAGCTAATGAAACCACTACGTAAACAATGTGAATTAGTGGTTTTGTTTTTCTGGAGGTCCATCATACAGAATTGCACCTGTATGTTGAGGCTATGTTTTAATGTGAGCATCAGATTTTCCCTCACTTTTCCCTCAAGATCAGTTGACATCATTTTTTATATTGTGTTAGCTTATTTTTTTGGACAATGGACAAATCACTCACACCCAATGCAGGAGTTTCTCACCCGCTGTCACTCTAGCGATAACACACAGAAATTATTGGTATGCTGATGACCGCCACAGCCTTTGTGTTCCAAGTCCAACTTCCAGCTACTTTTGCGAAGCGGTACAACACAAGCACCGAAGGCACAAAGTCCTCTCGGGGATCTGGGGGCATGCCCTCCAGAAACAGTTTTTTTTTTTAATGGTGGATTTCGGTGCATTCTGATAGATTCTTGACACACATACGCCGAATAAGGCACATGTCCAAAACAATCTTGGCGCCATTGAGATGGAACGCACATCTGACTGCAGTCTATATGCAGTTTTTACATCATCTGATCGCAGTCTACATATTCTGGTGGCATCAAAACAGCATCTGAAAAGATCTGATTGCGGTTGTTTGAGCTCTGAGATTGATCGGTCACAGCAAAGCCTGCTAGCATGTTGTGCCACGGATGTACACCTCCACTGGACCCCGGCCAGGCAGGGCAAAGGAAATGTTGATATGTAATAACATGTATGTGACACACATTCATCATATACAGTGAATGCGAACAGCGCACAATGAAACCAAAAGTATTGTGTGCCGCTGCACCTCTCTGTGGTCTCATGCGCAGTAATATATATCTGATCTCAGATCGGTATCGGGTTCCGATACCGACGTAATTCACATATCAGAAAATACCGATCCAACCCACGACATTTTCCAATACCGGAGAAGAGCCTGTGAATCCTTTCAACTACTGTTGTTTGCTCTCTGCTTGTTTACTGCCGAGTGGGAGGAGGAGAGGGGAGGTTTTTGAAGCTGACTGTTTGAGAGAGCTCTCTTCCGCAGTGTTCTAGCTGCGGTTAGCTGCAGCTCTTGCATTCAAATTGTCTGTCCTTCAAGCACGGATTTTCTGAAAAATGAACTGAATTGTTGCTGAAATTGTGTGCTAAAAAGTTAGCTGCTTCACTGTCCCGAGGCTGTAAAACGCCAGCTCAGCGTGCAGCCGAGAAGGACAGCGGACAGAGATTCTGTCTGTTGGAAAGGAAAAAAGTCTCCATTAAAATCTTGCGCGTGAGCGTTGATGATGATACAATTATTTTACAGTTGAAAGGCTTCGTGTTTCCCAAAAGTTTAAAGTTTGCGCAGCACAAACAGGGAGAGAGGAAGAAAAAGAGAGTGAGACGGAGGGAGAGAGAAAGCGAGCGAAAGAGAGAAAGCGAGCAAGAGACAGACAGACACAGAGAGAGGGAGACAGGCAGAGAGAGAGAGAGAGACAGACAGGCAGAGAGAGAGAGTTCTGTCTTTTCTCTTTAAGTCTGTAAAAATCAGGCTATAAAAGTCTATTAAAAAAATAAAAGTACTTAATTCTCTCACCAAAATATCAAATCTAGGCCTTCATCTTAGATACACCTTCTGGAAAATTGTAGCTCAACTTTCAGGTCTCCTTTTTTAAGAAAATCCTCATATAAAATCAACAATAATGATAATAATAATATAAAGCAAACAGAGCTCTGGTATCGGATCGGAAAAGTATCGGTATCGGCAGATATCCAAATTCAGGTATTGGGATCGGATCGGAAGTGAAAATTGAGGATCGGTGCATCCCTACATTCGAATGTCCATTCCTACGGCAGTACAAATGCTGTACGACTCCTCCATCGCTGTTCCGATGCTTTCTAGCATGAGCGACACACAAATGTGTCAACTCCTGTAGAAATGCTGTACGAGGCGTTCGAGTGCAGTCAAAATGCAGCAGGAACAGCACAAATGTTATTCGAATGTCAATTCGTGCGGGATTCATGCAATTCATGCTCTAGTGTGATGGGGGTATAAGCAATGGCACATTGGCGCTGCGCTATCATGAGAATTTTCAAATTTAGGGTGTTCCCTCTTTGCTTTTCCAAGTAATTATTTATTTTTTATGTCATTGCGAGTGTCAGAGCTTTACTGGACTGTAAGCACCAGCGGTCAGCAAATCCTCATTCAGCGGACAGGCTGCGTGTGAACGTGAACACAGCCTGTGAAAAACTGGTTTTGGAAAGCAGCGTTTCCGCAAAGCCGCACTGATAAATTTCTGGTCACCCTGTGATGAAAACTCTGATGAATCAGAATAAAGGTATTTTTTGACTAGTAAAACTTGATTCACTTAAAATTGTGCATCCTTTCACTTCGTCTGCGA
Organism: Thalassophryne amazonica; assembly: GCF_902500255.1. Lineage (NCBI taxonomy): Eukaryota > Metazoa > Chordata > Actinopteri > Batrachoidiformes > Batrachoididae > Thalassophryne > Thalassophryne amazonica. The sequence goes on along the minus strand of NC_047114.1, from coordinate 58,652,076 downwards.
GGTGGAGATCTACCAGTTGGATCAACACATAGTGCCATTTTAAAACTCACAGACACACTGCTTTGTTTCAAATATGCAGTGGGTCTGTTTCAGATGATCAGCGCAAAACCCGTTTTGTTTAAAAGGCTTTATTTTACTCGTGTGTCACTTTGGAAAGTTGTAGCTTTGGTGCTACATTGATTAGATACTTACACCATTTATGCCGGCGGTACAGTATTTTCAGAGGTGTAGTGTTTAGGGAACACTTTGCTGACAGGAATTAAACAAAGCCTCAAGGCAAACAATTGGCCTCGAAATATTTTGTTATCAAATTATTCAAGTTACTCAAGTAATCATTTCAGCCCTACTGCAATTCAAAATGAATTTATTTTAGAGTTATAATTGCTCTTAATTATTAGTTAATTAAGAGGAGCACATAATGACATAATGTTAACAAGCTGAGGGACACTGAATGAAACTGACACACTGAGTGGAGGCCTGTGCTGGGCTTGGATCTCACAATTATCCCTGAGAGGTGAAGACAGGTGTTATTTGAGAAGTACCAGCTGATGTTTTCAATACAAGTAATAGACAAATGTGAGTGAGACACCACTAACACCACTATTCAGCCCTAAAGTCACAAGAAAATCTGACAGTCTAAATCACTTCAAAGCAGTCGAACAGTATTATTTATCGATTACGTCATTACATAGCTAATATACAACAAGCAACAATAAACATCAAGTTGTATAAATAAATGGATAATTTCTACTAGCACACTGAGCTCAAGATCCATACATCCATAAATATTCCCAAACATACAGATGTTATTCCCATCATGTGCAGCGGCTGTCTGAAGTTGGCTAATGAAGAGTGAGTCCCATTCGAAAATGACCATATTTGCGGCTGTCGGCCCACCCAATTCAATAAAATGCCTGATTTTCTCACAAAGAGTAAATCACCTGTCTGTCTGGTATTTTCCTATACTTTTGTCGTCATTGATTAAATATGTTCCTTGTCAGATGATGTCTGGTACAGCAAAAATAAAATAAAATAAAGGTGACAGGGATGTCATGTTTCAATTTTAACCACACGGACAATAATTACTTCACTGAAACATTTTGCACAGCGTTTATATATTAAAGCAGAAAACTCTGATTTTGTGAAAGCTTCAAAAGCTACTGTTTTAAATCCAAGTGACTCTGCAGTTAATTAGTCCGTTTGTTGTCTGTGATTCTTGCTCATTAAGATAAAAAATCCATAATTTTCCTGCCAGCCTATCACTGCAAACAGTGGAACATCCAGTCTGTTAATGACTGCCAATACGTGAAGTCAGTTTTCTCCGTGTTCGATCCAGAAATGCTGCGTATGCTCTGTGTCACACTTAAAACAGCAAACAAAAGTCCAGGCAGAAGGAAAGATCCGTCAGAACTCCCCTCAAAGCTCTGAACACGCACAAACTTAATGACAAACTCTGCAGACATCAGCTCATTTTTACTCTATGGAAAAAGGACTTTGTCAGACAAAAACAAATACAGAGTAGCTCCTTTACTGCATGACTGAGACTTCTAAGCTAGCCACATTGCCATACAACACTTCCTGTTTCTTGAACAAGAGTCTTTCACCTTAAGAGCACAGGACAAACGGATGACATCATCACAAGTCCAACACAGAAGAGGAGAAAAACATTGTGGAAAACTCATTGGTTTTTTGCTTTTTACAATATGCTGGGCATCACAGAATTATTTTAGATAGCAGTTTAATGAACTTTAATTAAAATAATAATTTAATTCCAATAGGTGTTTAACAAACTTTCTTCAAAAAACAGGTGGGCTGATGCACAGCTCTCGACCCTCAAATCCATGAATATGGTATGACCTATGACCTAAAATTCATACTGCGATATAAATTGAATCCCTTCATGGTAACAGTATATCGTGATATAAACCTAAGTAAATTTATAATGGAAGTGTTTCTGAATTTGTCACACTAAGAAAAACAATTTCTGTCCAAACAACAGCTCTCTAACTTGTGCTGGACTGTAATTTTGGGCACTGGAATGACCTCACACTTTGTCACTCCTGATTCTGTCCAGCTGGAGGCAGTGTTTAGAACTTTTGTCTACATTTGGTGGCGTTTTTGTCCAGAAAGTCCTCAGAGACCACCCCACGTGGTTGGTGATGCTGATTAGTCATGCGTTTCCACCAATGATGAAAGGAGAAGTGAAGGCGTGTTTTTCTCTGCTTCTCCTGCCCGAGAATAAGACTTCTGCTGTGGTTTTCTGCAAATACGCGCACCAAATATGACCATAAAAATTCACGAAACAGTATCGCGAAAATTATTAATCATAATTCACATATAGTAGGCCTATTAATATAATTTAAAAACTGGTATAGAGCTTGAAGTGCGCAACATTTTTTTAACCAGCAACTCTGCTCCATCGTCTCTGTGCTCGCATCAGTGTTATCGCGATGGGTCGGTGGAGTCCCAATCTCTACCATAGGCCAAATTATATAATTTATACCATCTTACTGGCATATACCACGCACTCTTAATAGTAAGTGATTTCTAAGCTGAAATGGCCTGTCGTCCCACGTTGCTGCAGATCTGGTAACTCAATAGAAAACCTCTCAGTTTTCTCGGCCTCAAGATAACAGTGTGCCATTTGGTGGCACAGCCCAGCTCTTAAAGGGGGATGATGGATGGCAATCTGATTGTTGTCACTAATGTTATATACAAAACACACTCATGATACTTGTGTGACTATATGCAACCACTATGTGCTTAGTGTCTTACTTTGCACTCAGATTATACACTCTCTAGCCAGCAAAGTGGATTTTGACATGCTTCAAATGCACTTGCGCTATGTGCCTGTGACTTTGTGCTATAGACCTTCTTTAAAAAACTAATTTTACCACATCAGCTCCTACTTGAATGGAGGAACAGGGGAAAAAACTGATGTACTGAGTGACTTGAGGTCCATCTGCTTTAATCTCAAAAGTTGCAAATTGAACTGTATTCACACTGCATTTCCTGCAATGTTTGAGAGCAAGTTTGTTTGGTCAAATACTACATCCGAATACCCATTATAGCTTTACTACATGACAGAGTTGCCTATCTCAGTTCAAAATTCAACTCAAATTCAAGAAGTGAACTGAAATTCAAGAGTGACTTCTCAATTCAATTGTGAATTTTGCAACAGTCCTGCTATATAGTAGGCAAAAAGCAGCACAATCCATAGGGCATCCGAATACTCAGTAGGTGTTTAGTAGTAGCGGACCCGTACCGGATGATGTACTACCTCTACAGTGTGCAAACAGGACAACACTACACTATCCCATGATGCAGCTGTAGCCTGGTAACCAAAGAAGGATATCCTGGGAAAACTCAAAGAAGACAGCAGACATACATGAAAACTGTAGGCGCATCCAAGTATTGTACAATTAACTATTAGTAAGTATCAGGGACAGTTTTTAAAAGGTTGACATAGCAAAAAGAACAAGAACATCGCACAATGGTAGCTGCTGAGCTTTCTCCTCATGTCTGGTGTAGGTGGTCCAGCATGCCCCGTTAGGTCTGGCAGACACGCAGTTTTGTCTTCTCAGTGAGGCTGGAGTTGTTCCAGACTCTGTGGCTTAGTCTTGCCATAACTGCTGCCTTCACAATCCTGCTGTTCATCTCTACATCAATGGAGAGTGAGTTAGAGATGGATGACTAGGGATGGGTATCGGGAACCGGGTCTTTTCGGTATCGTTAAGATAGGATTCAATCCACTGACATCAATACCCTTTTGCTTAATGATTCCCTTATCAGTCCTTCAGAGCAGCTGATATTTTTTAGGGTGTTTGTCAGGAAAATGTTTGTTTCTCTACATTGATTACAGACCCTGCAGTGGGTCTGTAATCAACCGTTTCTGCAGCGCAGCGTAGCTTTGAACCTTGAACCAATGAAGCTGTGCTTCGATCTGCTGCTTTGTTGGTTCACTGTTTCGCTCCTCTTCAGAAACGGCAACTCCACTTCTTATGCCCTCTCAAAGCCATTAAAATATGTCAATCATGAGTCACTTTTGTGCAGATTAAAGTGACTAACTAGGACTTCCTGTCTTGTTGCAAGAAAGAAATGAGAATCGTCCTCATTCCATTGCTCCAAGCGCTGTGCTGCTCTCTGCTGAGTCAAGTCAGCTCGGAATTTATAACTTCAAAGCAAATCGCCGTTTAATCAAATTACACCACTTTCCAAACGTTGTAATACAAACAATAAACTGCAATTGATCAAATGTTTTTTTCCCTCCCAAAATGAGATGCCCTGCACTGATGTGCAGCAGCCCAAGACTGTATGGCTGCAGACCTGTAGACTGCAGCAGCCAGCTGAACTCAGCTCAGAGGTATAGAGAGGACATCATGCCATTAATGTCTGAAGGAAATGCTTTTGACACAAAACTACAATTTTGTTATTTCTATTTATGTCCAGAGTAGGATGGGGTATCGGGAACCGGTTCTTTTTCGGGTATCGTTAAGAAATGATTCAATCCATAGACATCAATAGCCTTTTTGATTCTCTTATCAATCCTTCAGAGTGGCCGTTGTTTTGGGGACTTTGTCAGGAAAAAACTAAATAGAAAACAAAACAAAACAAAATAGAAAAGATAAAACCAACCAACAATGAACATAAATAAATAAATAAAAGAAATAAATAACTCTTTCATGTAAACACCTAGTGACTCTTACACCTCTACTTCATCCCTGTTTTATTTAAGTTTAATGACAATTGTTTCGGTCAAACAAACATTTTCAATGTGTTAATTTCTTCATTGATTTCCTCCAGAATTATCTGCCAAGCTAGAAAACTGTTGCATCCTAGTAAGGGCAGAATATGACTGGAATGAATTTGAATAAGGAAAGTTGTTTTTTTTTTCTCACCAAACTGCAGTTTATTGTCTGAAATAGCCCCAGATTACATTCAGAGCTTCTAGAATTAAAAAAATTTGTGCGGGTGATGTTGGGGGGGTTATTTTGGGTTTCAGATTTTTTGTCTTTCACCACTTTCATCCCTGAATATGTCAATCGTGAGTCACTTTTGTGTGGATTGAAATTATTAACTGTACTCCTGTCTCGTTGGGAGAAAGAAATGAGAATAGTCCTCCCTTTCATTCACACAGCTCCCAAACACTTGCGCGGCTCTCTGCCGAATCAAGTTAGAACAAGTCCAGCCAGAATTAATACTTCAAAGTGAACACCGTTTAAATCAAATGACACCTCTTTCCAAACATTGTAATACAAAACAAACTGCAATTGATCAAAACTTTTTTTTTCCTCCAAAATGAGACGTCCTGTGCTGACATGCAGCAGCAGGCTGAGCTCAGCTCAGATGTATGGAGAGACATTGACTACGTTTACATGCAGCCAATAACCCTTTCATACCGGAATATTAGCAATAACCCGGTTGCGCGACGGCCATGTAAACACCCGCAAAAACCCGAATATGCTCATTTTTCTGGTTTTTAAAAACCTGAATAAGACCCCTGGGTTACTCCTTTTCTAACCGAATATCAGGTCATATAAACGCGCATCGGGATATCCCCATAGAAAAGATCAATATTTTGTCTTCTGCGCATGTCCTATCTGCAAGGAATCTTGGTCTTTTGAGTACGGCAACTACTTGTATGCGGCGCCGGACACCACAGAAGCAGAGGTAAACAGCGCATTGTGTTCTGCGTCCTTATCAGGCGGGCCGGTCGCGGCACCAGTCGGCATCACTGCGACTGCTCTCACTGCCTCCGATGCGCTTACTGAGTCTGCCGGCTCAGTAAACGCCACAGCGGGCCACTCACACCGCCCCCCTCTCTGCTGTGCGGAGCTGCACCAACTCTGGCAACAGGTCCAGAGACTACGCTCGCTGTTCTGATGCGGGGCACTCCGGCAGCCCGCAAGGATAGATTTCTTGTGGAAAAATCCACAGCGCAGGGTCTCAGTATACCACAGCCGTAGAGCTCCGTGGCCATGACTTGGATTCTTTGCGGGTCCCGCATTCGTACCCCCGGAGGCAGTGAGCGAAGGGAGAGCACGTGCATTGTGTTCTGTGTGTGTCTGTTTATAATCTTCTTGCCCAGAAGAAAAAAGAGAGTGTTTACATAGGAGAGAAAAGTGAGAAAATGTTAATGCCTGTTTGAGAAAAGTGTATAAAGTGTGTAGCGAGGGGTTTTGCAGCCTTAAAACATCTATAATAATTGTAAAAACTAACATTGACTACTTCGTGGATTTCGCCTATTGCGGGTTATTTTTAGAATGTAACTCCCGCGATAAACGAGGGACCACTGTACTTCATCAGTATCATGAAATACATGAATATAATGTATTTTATTGATGGTAGAAAGTACAGAGATAGCGACATTTATAAGAAGGTGGCCGAAAAGTTACGCGAAGCAGGATTTGTACGAATTCCAGACTAAATCAAAAACCGGTGGAAGACATGCGTCGCTGTTTAGATGGGGATATTCCAAATGATACCAATGACCATGTATACAGGAGTAACTCTGTCTGCTTAAGCATGTAAACGGGTTATTCCTAATGATTCAGAAACTGGAATATTGACCTTATCCCGAATATTAACAGCATGTAAACGTAGCCATTCATGTCAAAATGTCTAAAAGGAAATGCTTTTGACAAAAACTACAGATTTATTTATTTTTATTTATGTCCAGAGGACCAAGGATCCAGTGACCAATTTAAAATGTTGTTGACACAGAAAACCTTTTAAAGCCTACCTTTAGTACACAGAAAATTCACAAGAGGTATCAATAAAGGAATCGATAAGAAATCGGATTGATAAGCGGAATCGATAACGGTATCGATACTGATAAAATCTTATCAATACCCATCCCTATGGTTGACAGAAGGTATGTGAAGTGCTCCGTGACTGCCAGGCTGTACCCATCAATGTCAATGTTAGGGAGAGCAACTGTGCCCTGCACCATGACATTTGTCTTCTTCAGACTGATGGTGAGTCTGAACTCCTTCCAGGCGTGAGAAGGGAGACTAACAAGTTGCTGCAGCCCATTTTCGGAGTGTGATGTCAAGGCTGCATTGTTGGCACAATGAGTACCTCCACAACCTTGGTCATGGCGTGAAGTCAGGCAATGTTGAAGAGCTTGCCGTCGGCCCTGGTCTGAATGTAGACTCCCCTGCTGCAATCCTTCCAGGCGTACTGGAGGAGCATGGAGAAGATTCCGAAGAGCTTTGGCGCAAGGACACAGGCCTATTTCACCCCGCTGCTAACTGGAAAGGCCTCTGATGTTGTTCCACTGAAGCAAACTGTACTGCGCATGTTCTCATGGAACGAAGAGACTACTGTGAGGGTTTTAGGATGACAGCCAATATTCGCAGGAGCCTGAAGAATCCGCTTTGACTTACTAAGTTGAAAGCCTTGTTCAGATCGATGAAGGCGTGTAGAGTGGCATTTGCTGCTCTTGACACTTCTCCTGCAGCTGGCATATTGAAAAGATCATGTCCATGGTAGACCTCCAAGCTCAAAAGCTGCGCTGAGACTCTGGGTAAACACGCAAGGCCAAGGTCTGTACAGGGGCAAAGGCCTTCACCAACAGTGCTGAGAAGGGAGATGCCTCGATAATTATTGCAGGTCTTCTGTCTCCTTTTTCTTATACAAGGTGATGATGCTTACATCTCGCATGTCGTGGAGAATGTGTCCCTGTTCCCAGCAGAGGCAGAAAAGATTGTCTATGGCTGCAAGCAACTGAAAATTTTTTTGACTGAACATTTTCCGTGACTGGACGGACTGAGCGGCGCATTGGTGCATTCTGAGTGCAATTTGGACAGTTTTCCTTTGCCTAAAACAGTGCTTTTTGACTCTTATCATACTGCAAAAAATGACTAAAGTGTATTAATTTCATCACAATTTATTTACTATTTTGTATGACAGTATGTGTCCGTAATAAGTTACCATCCACAAATGGAATGACTGTCTGCAATAATTTAACTGACTATAATTTCTGCTTTCATTCTACACAATTAATCAAATCCTAAGTGTGTCTTACAAAATAAATAAATATTCGAACCTTTATGCTATTACCTGGTAAAATAAATAATACACTTAAAGACACTAAAAGACATGATAAGTATTGCCAATGAAAGTCTTTTTCCCCGTTGTTGAAGCTATCTCTTCTTCTGCCATGTAGGGCAAATGAAGTTCCTTCAAGTGGCATCCCACTTCCTTGGTCATAAACTCCCACACTTCTGGCAAGTACTGGTCATCAACCCTGTACATCTTCACCTCTCTCCAAAGACTTGGTGTGCGGATGGATGGCATGTGGCCGTAGGCCTTCTCCACATTGAGTAGGTCCACGATACCTACATACTTCAGCACCTCAACCTGCAGTTCTACTGGCAGCAAGTCCATGGCTGTTATTAGATAAAAAAAATGGAAGTCTATGGTGGCATTCTGCATTCATGTTATCTGTGTGGCACTGCTGAGTTTTCTTTTTTAATGTTTATTTAATTTGGAGAACACTTTTTGGGGGAAATTGTAAATATATTTAGGTATTGTAAATTACTGCAGTTGTATTTACTGTCAATTAAGCAACCACTGAAGATATGCGCACTGGGGTGGGATTTTTACTTCTTCCCACTCCTTTCGAACTTTCTTGGTCATTTTTTTGATTTGCTTCTTTTTTAATCTTGTTTATTTTTCATATGAGTGTAGAGGTACAGAGAGTACAAAGAAGCTTTGTGCATTGATTGCTTATATTATGAACTGCCATGATACTGAATTGACACTAAGTTCGAAATAAAAAAAAATTGATTGATTGAACCACCAGACAACTGAATTTTAAATAAGTCTGGTGAAATACTGTCACCACAATGATAAAAATCATAACCAATGAATACTTTTACAGTATTAGCATTTTATTTTACTTCAAAATAATTTATTTTACAAAATATATATCATTTTTGGAATCGATTAAAGAGTAAAAACTTAATAAATCAGTTTTAATGTTGTGTGTTGGGGGTTTTGGCTGGCCAAAAGATACTGTTTGTGGTGTTTTGTGTATACTTCGGGTGGTTTGTGGGGGCGTGTCTGAGGCTGTATGATGGATGAAGCATCTCTCACCCTCCACTGTCATCATGCCAACCCCATGCACCTGATGAGCAGTTCATGTGCAGATCTAGAGGACTACCAGCTGAAGAGGATGTACCTGGATGAGCCGTTCACGTGCAGAGTTAAAGGACTACCAGCTGAAGTGGATGCACCCTGATCAGCAGTTCACGTGCAGTTCCAAAGGACTTCCAGCTGAAGTAGATATCCTAATGATGTACTACATTTAAGCCATGACTGCTCTGTGTAAGGTGCTGGGGACTCAACCTTGTTGCTGCTGTGTGACGATTGTTTGTCTAACATTGTGACGCTGAGGATCGCTCCAGGTTTGACGCACCGTGCCTGTTAAGGAGATGGGTGAGGGACATGCTCCATCAGCACACTTCAGAGGTAACTAAAGCTGTGAATGACTTTGAGTAATTAACAATAGTAATTTGGCATTTTGTACGCAGCTATATTTGAGCTACTCTGATAATTGTGTAAATTCGCTCTTCACAGCCGTGGCGTGCGGATTGATGGTCCTCCACGGGCTGTGAGAGCTGTTTCTGTAATTTGCGTCTGAATTAGAACCTGAATGTGTTTGCTGATGGTGTGAACTCTAAACAGTATTTGTGTGAACAGTGTTGACTTATCTCGCCTCTCATCCTTAACAGGCGCTGTCCGATTTATTAACCACCTGGGGGGTGCCGGCGGGAATTTGTGGGTCCAGAACTGTCGGGCTCCAATCCCTTGGGCGCTAGGAAGAGCGTGTCGTCCTCCACCCCGCCAGGCTGTTAATTCACTTTTTGTTTATATTTGCACTTGAAATAAATATGTTATGTTCTTTGGAACCGCTCTCTGTTTCTTTAGCGCTGGGTCCTTGTCAGACGCTGGTTCGCTCCTCTAACCTGCGTCCCAACATAACATGTAAGTACTAAAAGAAGTTTATGTAGAAAGCAATTTAGACAGAGGGTCGAGAGGGGGAAGTGTTGACTTTTTAAGTACTTGAAAGACACTGGACTCATCGAGAGGATTTAGTACTGCTATAATGGACTGATGCAGCAGGTGGCAGCAGTGCGATGCCATTAAGTACCGTAGAAGAAGAGAGGGGTAAGTTAGATTTCATCACCGGGACACACGTTTGGAGAGGAGTGCATTTCATGTCAAAATAAAGCTATAAAGTGTAAAAACGGAAGGAAATCAATTGTAAGGCCTGAAAGGAGTTTCTGTAGGAAGTATTTTAGCAGTAAAGTCCAGTGACAGGAGGAAGTGTTGCCTTTTTAAATACTTGAAAGACACGGGACTCAATGAGAGGATTTAGGGTTGCTTTAACGGGCTGATACAGTAGGGCCTGATACAGTAGGTGGCAGCAGTCCAACAATAAGATGCCGGCTGCCATTAAACGCCGTAGAAGAAGAGAGCGGTGTTTGATTTTCTCATAGGGACACCCGGTTTGATAGGAGAGCGTTTTGTGTTGAAATAAAGCCATAAAATATATATATTTTTTAAGTTAGCGGTTTTATATGACAATATAAACGGAACACGGGGAAAAAAAAATTGGACGGAATCCATAAACGGAGGTTTTTCTCACGTTTACCTTCAGAAAAGCAATGAGCACGGTGACAGAGTCGCTGCCCAGAACACCACTGCGCACACATGACCGCTTCCTGTAATGGCGGCCTCCGTATGGAATATATTTTAAAGCAAATTCCGTCCTTCTCTCCCGTTTTGTGTCGAAATGAAACAATAAAATATTTTTTTCATTTAGCGATTATAAATGACGGAATAAACAGAACCAGAAAATAAAATTTGACGGACATCCGTATACAGACAGAGATTTTGCAGCCATGGATTGTGCAGGTGTTTCAGCAGCACAGGTTTCGCACTCTTTAAGACTTCTGATTGGATGTCATCACTCCCTGGGACCTTCCCACTAGCAAGGCAGTCAATGGCTTTTCCAAGCTCTTCCATGGTCGGTGGTGTGGCTTGCTCTTCCATGACCAGCAGATCTGGGATGTCCTCGAGGGCTGTGACTGTGACAATGATCTGGGTTGCGTACAGCTCGGGATAGTACTCAAACCAGCACTGCAGCTGCTTCCCCTGGTCTTTGATGACTTCACATGAATGTGACTTGAGTGGGGCAGACATGGAGGTGGATGGGCCTGTTGCCTTCTTGATGCCCTCATACATGCCTCTTGAATCCCCAGTGTCAGCAGCTGTCTGTATATTGCTGCAGAGATTCAGCCAGTATGAGTTGGCGCATGACAGTTTGCGTTTCTCTTGGCAGCTTTGAGGGCTTCTAATGTGCTGGGACTGGGTGCTGCCTTGTAGGCCAGGAGGACTCTCCTCTTGGCCTCAGTCACAGGCTCCATTTCCACCCAGTGGGCCTCATACCAGTCTGTGTTTCTGTGCTCCTTTTTCCCATAGGCATTGATGGCCCAGTTGTACACAGCATCTCAAAGGTAGGACCTATTGGCATCAATGACACCTCTTCACTCATGTTGGCAGAGGTAATGATTTACAGCATACATGGATATATATGTATAGAGAAAAAAGATAAGGCTTTGATGAGTGACTAGAAGAGTGGGAGAAAAAGCACGGGTTTCTTCTTCTTCTGGGTGATTTTCAGAATGGCGTTGCACTGTACCACTACTGAACATCCCTGTGCTGAAGTGCTGTGTATATGTACAGTCTTCGTGAAAGTATACAATATCTGTGGATGTCAGCAGGTTTCAATTATGTAATGTAATTTACTGTACTAATGTATAGGTTAGCACGTGTCTTTCTTGATTTACTCATCAGTTGCCTGATATTAGTCAGCAGTCAAGTTTGCTGATATCTGACTCAGATATCAGCAAACTCCTTATATAAACATGAGGAACCGTAAATTGTTGATTGCAGTTCAGCTGTAGTATTTTAGGTTTGGATTTCTTCAAACACAAACATACGTATGTACAATTGTAGCAATAAACCACCTATAATCATCATGCTATGTTCTATTGTGAGACCAATTATGTATGTGCATGTTGTATTTAAATTCACCACCTTCATTTGTCACCTTCACAGATACAACACCATCTGCAACAACAAACTCTGGTGCACTGCATCCTCTTATCCTCCTCATATGGTGCTTAGGCCTCTCATCTTTTTCCCACATCCCCTTGCACTTCTCTTTTCTCTTCTCACCAATCACCTCCATTCTTATGCAACCTCCCTGTCTGAAATGACTCATTACAATGTCGTCTCTTTTCCAAATGCAAACCTCCTTACATCTGACATCCCTGTACCTTCTGTTCCTTTCCTTCTCACCATTCTTCTTTCCCTCATACACCCATCTTTCCATCACTCTCATGCCGTCCTCACTTTCCCCTCCCACCCTTCTACCTTGCTTTTAATTCTTTCTGCTTTGCCTCATTCTAGAGCTGGATACTGTTGTTGAGCTTCCATCTGCCAAGTTGATTTAGACAATAATGATCAAATAAAATTCTAAAACATTCAGTTACATCACTGAAATAATATTTTATTAATATTACATTTTCTCATAAAGTTTATGCTTTTTTAAAATCCACAAATAAGAAAAAAAAAAATTCACAAAAACTTAGTGTCATGGCAGAGGTTATTGAGGCACCAGCCTTTCTTGTGTTGTGTCCTTTCAACCTTTGTCTCCCTGATCATTGTCTGTAGTACTCAATGAGGTTCTGTATTACTTAGGGATGTCCTGAGCAGATTTTCCATAACTGTCATTTAATACTGAGTATCTGCAGATACCCTGTCCTGATGAGATACTTGTATTTTTTTTAACATTACACTTGTCCAGACATAATGCAAGGCCATTCAAATCAATCCACTGTATATGTTTGACAATATAACAGCTCTGCCATCCATTAAGGAAAAACATACCTTCAATCTAAGATATTCCTTAACCCTCTGGGGTCATAGTTTTGATCTGAAAAAACTTTAACTAACTAAAATTTAGAATTTCCGAAATCTGTAAGGAACAACTGTGTACTCTAATTAGATGAAACAAACTAACCAATGGATTACAAATATATCAAGAACTGCAGCTAAAGAAGCATTTTGGATGAATTTTACAGTTCTCACCCCCAAAAGGTTGATGTTTTCCCTAAAATTTTAAATTTCAAAATTCTTACTTTAAACCGGTTAACACCTTGAGACAGAAATTAGTTCACCCGAAGGACAGAATCCCTAGTTACAACAGAGCAATGTAGTGTATTCTATCAGATGTCAGGAAACTGTAACGAACACTACATAGGTGAGACGAAGCAACCTTTACACAAAAGGTTATACCAGCACCGCAGAGAGGGCGCCAGTGGACCTCAGTCTGCAGTTCATCTCCACCTTAAAGACACTAACCACATGTTTGAGGACAAGAAGTTGAAATCTTAGCCAGAGAGAAGAAATGGTTTGAGAGAGGGGTCAAAGAGGCATTCTATGTGAAACAGTTGAAACCCAGCCTTAACGGGGAGGGGGTCTGAGACACGCTTTGTCCCCTGTTTACAATGGGGTACTCAGGTCAAAGTAGTTCAGTCTTTTTATTCATGGTAATGAGTCATTCACGTCATCAGGAGAGTCGTCAAGGGAGCCATCAGGAGAGGCGTCCGTCCCATCATTAGGAGGGACAGCTGCCCTGTCATTAGGAGGGTGCTAACTAGAGCACAATAGGCGTTAATTAGAGCTATGTTTAGTCACTAACCTATAGCAGTCTGCCTCTCGGTAGGAGGGGTCTGGTTAGGTTTAAAACTCCAGCTTTTGTGGCTTCTGTTTATTCTTCTCTACAAGAGTCAAGACAGAAGTCAGACTACCAGAGCAAGAATTTTAGCTGAGGAAGCTTCTGTGATTTGAAGCGAAACGTCCTTGAGTCAAGCAACCCAGTCCAGTCGAAGATTCAAGCTTCTCTACTAAAATTCTGTGAAGAAAACTGTGAGCAGTGCTTAGATGAAGCAAACAAAACCATCAGAATAAAAAAATCTATCAAGAACAGAAGGAGAAGCATTTCAAATTCCAAAAGTCCATATTTTTGTTAAAATTTGTTCAAAATTCTGTGAGGAAGAATTCTAAATAGTGCTAAGATGAACCAAAGAAAGCCATCCAAATCAAAATCCAGCCAGAACTGGAAGAAAATTAGTGCAGATGTGATATTTAACATGGAATTTTAAAATAATCCAAACCAATATTCCTTATTTTACTCATGATTTGTTGAATGCAAACTGTTTCAAAGGTTCACTGCAAACACAACCTTAGAAAATGTCACATGGTTTTATATAAATCCAACTAAAAAAATGCTTATACACAAGAAAAGAAAAATATCACACTCAGAATACACCAGAAGCCACTAGAGAACACCATTTATTTATTTACTTACGGTATTTACGCTATGAAACGCCCCAGGGGCCTGCAATTTTCATGAAGGGGGTTGTTTATTGATGATCATTTGCGTGTGTGTGCATGCACGCATGCTGTACATAGTACGGCATTGTGGTACACACCAGCCCAGTCTCATGGGTTTTTTTTTTGTGCTGCCATCATGAAATGATTAAAATTTTTGTGACAGGTTTTTTTTAACTCACTTTTACTAACCCTACTCCTACTCCCAACTCTAACCTTAACCATAACCTAACCCTAATCCTTCCCTCAACACTAACCATAACCACCCCGACCACCCCCGCTTCACTTTTAATTTCGTGCAGCAATCACGGAATGTATTAGAATGAATTTATGTTGCCGTGATGAAAATGTGACACTTTTTGTGACAATATAACGAACCCAGTAGATCAATGTATATTTCGTGTTGCTGAATCACGACATGCCATGAGACTGGGTTGTACATACAGATATGTGTACTACATGCAAGAAAAACAGCGCAGACTCGAAACAAATCTTTTTCTGCATGCAGTAGTAGTAAATACACAATTACACAAAATGGCTCAGCACGAACGTTACTCTGTAGCGTTCAAGCTAAAAGTCGTGAAGAAGCGTAAGAGAAGGGGAAAAACCATGCTGCTTGGATTTTCCTAGTCGATATGAAATGCGTCTGGGAGTGGTGTAGGAACAAGGATAAGCTTGCAACCCTGGCCAATACAGCAAAACATCTGCGTGGGAGGAAAGTGCATTATCAGGATGTTGAAGAAGACCTGATAAAATGATTGCAGGAAAGAAGAACGGCAGATGTCCGTGTGACAAGGAAGGGCCTGAAATATGAGACACTGCGGCTGAATAAGCAACATGGAAAACAGAACAGATGATATTTCATGGCAATGGGGTAGAACTATTTTATTTTCATATTACTCTGTTATCTCAGGAATTCACAATTTCAGTACATGCAATGTGCCAAAACAAATTGGAGTTCGTGTGTGGGGGAGGGGCGTTTAATAGGGTGGAGGACTTTAATGGAGTAATACAGTATATTAATTGTTCCCATGCCACCTACTCACTGAGATTGAACTCGTTTTTCCCTTTCCTTTCTGTGGTGAAATTAGTGTCACAGATCCAAGTGAGGACCAATATCACTCAGACAAAAATTACCTATGATGTATTTGATTTGCTGAATGGGAATATGTTTGCGTATATGTGTTTATGTTTTTAAATGATTCCTTCTTGTTGGTAAATGTATGTGGTGATCATATAATATAATCAAGACAAACTAATTTAATTAGATGGAAGTGGAATGATAAAATGGCGTTCCTTCAACTATTTTTTTAATGTAATATTTAAACCAATTCTTTAGCTTCATTTTGATAAAAGCAATTTATTGTTGTGTATCCAACTGCAGCAATTTGTTTTTGGTTGTTGCAGCAATTCTCTTTTCTTCAGTGTAGAACAAACTACATAATGTGAAATTTGCCATGTTTCTCAATTTTGTACTCATCTGAAAGGAATAGTTTTGGAAGTTACTGCAGCACTAACTAATCAATAATATTTGATGAAATGTACATCTGAAATATTTGCAATTGAAAGCCTGGACAGTGGTTCACTTTGAATGATTCCAATTATATATGAAAGCAATCCTGTGGAAGGGACTAACAGTTTCAAGTGGCACTGTTAGCCTCACCAAAAAGTGGAAAGAGGTTATTGTAATGGCTGTGTCTGTCTGTCTGTCTGTCTTTTTCTGTCTGTGGTGATATCTCCAAATCAAAAACAATTTCAATCAAATTTGGTTTTGGATAAACTCAGTGGAATGTCCTCTTGTAATGCAGATCATATCAAGGTGGTGGGTCTATGGTCAATGCCAAATCAGAGGTTATCAACTGAACTGCATGAAAAACTGCATGAGATATGTATAAACTTATGCTGTCCTGGGCCCGGTTTCATAAAGCATGAGTCGCCCAACATTATCCGTGTAATCACTGTTTCACATCGACAGCTACACTTGTAGATTACGTTAGTTGATTCTTTTCATGGGCATAGCGGCCTCGCGAGAGTTTTGTTTATTTCCGGGTTGGTCATTGTCAAGAACATCCAGCCTTTGTTTCATTAACTGGGTTGATTAACATTTACGGACACATACAAACTGCAGAACAACGTGCTTAGCTCTTAGCTTAACAGTTCTTCTTCTACACTTCCGGCAAGCCTTTTTGTGCACACAAGGGTGCTCAGCGTAACAGTGACACCCGGTGGCTAATATGAGAACTGTCACAAACACATCACATGACAGCCGTCTGCTACAAACCATGGTCAAAAGCGGAGGATGCTCTCCTTTTGGAGGAATACAAGCGATGCAAGGGTGCGCTTGAGTGTTTCATCAAGTGGTGGTACATGATAGCCGTAGTTCTTGAGGTAACACACTGAAGTTTTGCCGACTAAAATTAGATTAGCCTCCTTTGTACAAAGCTAAAAACTTTAGGCGGGTAACACAAAACTTTAGCCGGCTAAGTGCTTTGTGCAACTACTAACGTCAAAAGATGAGTCTATTAAGTGAGTTTAGTTGACTAAAGATTAGACTGCTTAATGAAACTGAGCCCTGTTGCTAAGAAATGTATTAGATCTCTGATGTCAATTATGTTATGTAATGATATCTAGCCAATTCAAACAAGCCAAAAGTTGGCTGAGGTCCCCTGCTTATTATGCTGATACGTACATGTAATAAGTACAAGGAGGTGTTAACAGATAATTGTGGGCATTGAAAACATGAGTTTCTACAGAATGATATGCCAGACAGAGGCAATTTCAGTGAAGAGTACAAATCACTACTGAAAGTGAAGTGCATGTGTACTGTTAAGTATAATTATTACTTCAGACCAAAATGTGTGGATAAAAGTGAAAGTAAACATTTCCGGGCTCAGATGGTGCCTTTTTTGACTAATTGCCATGTTTGACCTTGACCTTGAGGTCCAAGGTCAAATACCGTCAGGTCAAGGGAGTTAGGATGCATGATTTGCAAGGGGTAAGAGGGAAATCTGGATGTACAGACGGTTGGACAGCGTCCATTTCAATAGTTCCCCTTATTTAATGGCAGGGGGCAAAAATTAGGAGTTGGCGGTGACTCACTGAAATCATCTGGATGCCTTGTTTTTGTTGCACAAGTACAATGTAGAGCAGCCTTGTGCATGCATTCTCAAGGGTTTTTTTGTGCATCAACATTTTTCACCAGACATACCTTGCAGAATTGAGGTGACTGGTTCCTGTCAAAAGCCTACTCAGGCTGGTGATGTGCTCACAATATCTCACCTCATTTTTGCAGTTTATCCAATGCACATTTGTCCATTTTCTTTTTAATGGTACTCAACCTCTTCCTAAAATATGTATTTTCTCCACATATCAGTTCATTATGGCTTTATATAAATTTTTCCTGGTGAAACCAGCCTTATGTAAACACTCAGTATCTCTTAACTTAATTACATGCTGTTTTGTTTCTGTGGGTTAGTAAACACAGTCTACATGTGTATGTTTACAATAACAGTGCAGAGGTGTGATCATGCAATAAAATATATGTAATTAAAAGAAAGAATTCAACCACTTTATACAAAAACTGCACTTATTTGATTTGGACAATCGGACACCTGTTAATATCAAACCCTGCCCCAACCCCGAGAACTCATGTTTACATTATGATCCAGTAAGCGTGGAAGACACTGGAACAAAACTGCCAATTACCATAGATATCATTCACCAAACGGAGATGGCTTTCCAATTTTGCAGATATCTCATTAGAAAATGTAACCAACTGATCGGTAAACCACATTTGCTTAACTTCCACATGTGGAAGCTGAGATAAAAATAGAGTTGGGCTTGGAGAGGAAAATGAATGTTGGTATACACTGGACAGTCCTAAACCTGTGTAAAAATTCATATTCCCTGTCAAGCTAATGGAACCGTAAGAACACAATCAAATCTGGGCATTTATTTGATTTAATTAAAAGTTGTAGTTGTCAAGACGATAATAATACAATAACATGCTTTTGGAGGGCCGACGTTCACGCCCAGTCGCCCAAAATGACAGATATTGGCCCGAGTTAGACGAGGGCCAATATCTGTCATTTTGGGCGACTGGCCATGAACGGAGGGACTCAGAAAATGCATACAGCACGACAACAGCATGTTATTTGCATTATTATAACTTTTTACTGAGATACACAACATCACTTTTTACTGAGATACACAACACGTAACGCGTACATAAAAAGTTGGCTCACTTAACTTTTGTCGTGTCGGCTGGCGCACGCTGCTCTCCAAATTCGGCAGTGGGTCCTCATCAAGCTGGCTGCTTTAGCTGCTGTTCATTGTCGTACTATCCATGAGAAAATCATCCGGAATACCCATAATGGGACCAAAACACACTTCTCGCCTTTTCATCTTTTCCTCTGCGGACAGTTTTGTTTTTTCCCCCTCTGCGGACAGTTCTTGGGCTGCGCACGCTATGATGTCATTTGTTTACGCACAGCGGGCGGGTATAGCCAGATAGTGTTGACGTAAATCTACGATACCGGCCTAGCAACGCCCCAGTAAAGTGATAATAATGAATAACAATTGTGTTGTGCCCTCAATATTTATATGTTTATAATTTAGCTGAGCAAGTACAAATGATTATGCTAACAACAATTAGCAGAATGTTTTCGCTTGGGGAATTAATTTAACCATCCACAAAAATGACATTACCTCTGACAAAGTTATTTCTTTTTCATCAACATGTAATATAATGTAACTTCAATTCACATTTTCTTTTTACTTCATATCAAATTGCATGGCATGAATCACATAAAAATATTTTAATTTGATCAAACTTACTGTGACCCTCATGCTATCGATGTTTGAATTACTGCCATAATGCCACCAGATGGCGGGCACATTATGTTTTCATTACATACGCATATTCATCACACGATGGTGCCAAATATTGGTGTACAGGACAAAGGAAATTTTTCCTGAACTCAATCTTGGCAGATATGATTATATTTCCAGGAGGAAAAAAAAAGACAGAATTTCATTTATTGTTAATATCCCTATAATAGAATGGGCACCTTTAAACCCCAATATGGTCACCACTGTACCTCTACGAACTTCAAATGAAGTTCAGTTTTGTGGACAATACAAAAAATGAGCCATTCAGAGTTTAGTACATATCTACAAATAATTAGTGACAAAAGATGCACATTCGAGAGTTGATCTGAATACTTGAAGAGTCCATGTTTGATTGTACTAATAAAAAACCATGATGAATCATCAAATCTTTTTTAAACCAATTCATCCCTCCTTTACTCCTGATTCCTTTAATTTATATTTCTCCATCATTTGTTCAAGCACCCCTCCCTCATCTTCACCTTCCACAAGGAAAACCACATGACTCCTCCCTTCTGTCCCCCTGTGACTCAGTGGTACCCACCAGACACAATGAATCACAATTCTGCTCATATCACCCATGACTTAATGGTAAATGACATCAGGATACAACCTGCCAACTCCCCACCCCCACCCCCCCACTCCAGGCTGTCAGACACACACATACACACACAGATCCACCAACCAAGCTCATGTGCATCCATCATTAGCTCACTGCTAATCAACGAACCAGCTGCACCCTTATGTTACTGAACGTGTGCCAATGTTTCAAAATTGTAGGACCTTTGTTGAAGCTACCATTAACTTCTCGCAGTTTGGGAGAAATCTTTCTCCCTTACTCTCTCTCTGTCTGCATTTCCAAGCCTGTCCTCCATAATTAGGGTAGACCAGCCACACATGGGTCTCCCCTGACACTTCCCCTCCACAATCTAAATATTCATGAGACTCTAAATGCTTTCATGAGCTCTATAATTATGGCCAAGAAAAAAAAAAAAAACAAATAACAATGAGAGAAAGAAACCAGAAAAATGGGTGGCCAAGTAGAAAATACCCTCACACTTTTTAAACACAGGCTCTCTCCTAAAGACAACATCAACACCAGTACGCAAGCCTGGCATGAAAGCCAGGGAGGGCAGAGACCATTTCAGAGCTCATGTGTCTTTCTGACACTAATAATACAAGAACAACCAATTGAACCATTTTAGGTTGACAGATCTGGAGTTTCATTATTTGTGCAGTACACCTGATTTTGTGTTACTTCAACAGAAATTAACAGACGTTCCAACACTTGAATTTTGTTTTTGAGAATCATTTATAGCATCTTTAAGGAATCATAAAACACAGTAGACTGATGATTATGAAGGGGGTTTGCTTGTTCTTTGAAAAGTGCTGAAACGACTGAAAACAAAATAGTTGAAGACCAATCTGAGTGCAATGTGGGGACTTTTTCTGTCTTTGTGGACACTAGTGATGGATTAAACACTAGAGGTGTTATTTATACATATTTATTATGTCAATCATTGAGTGGTAAAATATTAATTTAGACGTCACCGCTATTCACAAAACTTTCTACACCGGGGTTACAAACTGAAAGGAGGAGTTTTTCACCTGATCATCTATTACAGCAAGAACATTGCAAAAAATGATACAATGTGCCGCAGCCAGAAGGAGGCAAACAACCTTGACGGAGTTCAGCCAGACAACTCCGGTTTGATGATCTTTATTAAGTTAGAGTTTGGCGTCTAGACTCCAACCTCATCACACCCTACAGGTTATTAATTTTGATACTGAGGAGTGGGTCCAAACCCCACCCCTGCTATACTTCTCCATATAATGTGGAGTTGCATCAGGGCAGGCATTCTAAACTTGTGCCAAAGCAACATGCAGATCCTTATTGAATTTGCTGTGGCAACCCAGAGTGAAAACAAGAGAGGGACTTAACGCACCTTGACACTTGCGCAAATTTGATCCCCGCACTGGCACACAATCTGACGTGCCTATGAGTAAGTGCGTCGTAAACTTTTGCAAACCTGCGTGTGATGTGTGCGTGGCTGCACGCCAGTGCACAAACAAAATTTTGTAATGTTCACAATTTCTGGCACACATTAGTTTTGTGCCACTTGTGTGAAGTTGTGAACATTCAAAAACATTGCACGCAGGGCATCTGAACGATTATGAAGAGAGGTTACATCTATAATAAACATAACTTTACAGAGACATTATCTAACTCATAAGAAGGAATGAAAATGTAACTGTTGTGTGGGCCGCTGAAGAGGAGGTACTGCTGGCCCACCACCACCAGATGGCGCCCTGCTTGGAGTGCGGGCTTCAAGCACGAGAGGGCGCCGGAGCCACTGGGAGTGACAGCTGTCGCTCTTCATCAGCACCAGCTGTCACTCATTCAACCCATCACCATCACCATAAGGGCCGGACTGCAACTCCACCTCCTCGCCGAGAAATCATCTACCATACAGGTAATTTTCTCTGCTGAATCTAAACCGAACAATAGTCTGATCTCTTTTGCAGCAGTTTTCCTGTGACGGATTCCTTGTCTGCTGTGTTGGCGTTTGGTGTGGACTGCGACGGCTTCGCCTCCCACCCCACCCAGATAAGTGGTTGTCTCAGGAGCTGCACGAGTGTGTGATTGGAGGTGGAGGTGCTCCCTCCTTACTGAACACAGACTGTGGGATTACTGAGTGTGCGTACTCACACTCATCAAACTGTTTCTGTTCTCTGCCAGCAGTACCGGGTCTGACTGCTGAAGACAGTGGCCACCTGGGGCGCAGGGCTTGGTGGCTCCGGTGTTCTTCAGATCCATTGGTGGTGGAAGCTGTGTGGGTTCCGGCTCTTCTATCACCAGACGTCTTCTATCTTTGAGCCTGCCACACGCCACCTTGTGTATGATTGACATTCCGCAATATTGTTATTGTCTGTACTTCGTTGTGCGCTTCACAACATTAAATTGTTACTTTTTGGCTTATCCATTGTCCGTTCATTAACGCCCCCCTGTTGTGGGTCCGTGTCACGACACCTTCACAACAGGATTTCTCGGACAGCGTCATGGATCCCGAGGGGCGTCAACCATCACTTGAACAGCCAATGGAAGAGCGAGTTGCACAGGCGCCAGCAGGAGGTGTGTTAGGTGAGCTGCAGCACATCTTAACCGCCTTTACTGCTCGGTTGGACTTAGTTACCGAGCAGAGCATTGTTCTCAATCGAAGGATGGAGGCTCTCACCACCCAGGTGGAAGCGCATGCTCAGGGCGCTGCTGCAGCACCTCCTCCTGCTGACCGAATGCCAGAGACAGACATTCCACTGGTCGTTCAACGAACCCCCCCACCTTCCCCTGAAGCATACATAAGCCCTCCGGAGCCGTACGGAGGCTGTGTGGAGACGTGCGCGGACCTCTTGATGCAGTGCTCGCTCGTCTTTTCACAGCGTCCCGTCATGTACGCATCAGACACTAGCTGGGTGGCTTACGTTATAAATTTGCTTCGAGGAGAGGAACGTGCCTGGGCTACGGCGCTCTGGGAGCAGAATTCACGGCTCCTAACGGTTTACACTGAGTTTGTGAGGGAGTTCCGACAGGTGTTCGACCACCCTCATAGAGGCGAGACCGCTTCAAGTGTGCTGCTGTCGCTAAGACAGGGGTGTCGGAGCGCAGCGAAGTATGCAGTCGACTTCCGCATCGCGGCAGCGCGAGCCGGCTGGAATGCTGTTGCGCTCCGCGCCGCCTTTGTAAACGGACTGTCTCTGGTCCTTAAGGAGCACCTGGTGGTGAAGGACGAGCCGCGGGATTTAGACGGGCTTATCGACCTGGTTATACAGTTAGACAACCGATTAACAGAACACCGACGGGAGCGAGACGAAGGGCGTGGTCAGGCACAAGCCGTCCCTCTTCCTCCCGGGTCCGAAAGGGAGCCGACTTCCCCACGCTCCACAGCCAGGGCTCTCCACGTGACGACAGCTCCCCCTGCTGACGTTGCTATGGAAACGAGCAGGGCCAAAAAGCGATCAGATCAGAGACAAAGGAGGCTGATCCGTGGAGAGTGTTTTCTCTGCAGCTCAACCGAGCACATACAGAGAGAGTGCCCCAAACGGTCAAAACAGCAGCACTCGTCCTTAGAGACTGGGCTAAGGGTGGGTCACAATACCCACGCGGGGAAACCCCCCACGCGGGGAAACCCCCCACGCGGGGAAACCCCGAAAATCTGCACGTATCCCAGTCACGATCCTGAGTGGGGATCTAACCCTTCACGCCCCAGCACTGGTGGACACGGGGTCGGAGGGGAATCTGCTGGACAGCAGATGGGCAAAGGAGGTTGGGCTCCCTCTAGTGGCCTTACCGTCACCATTGTCGGTGCGGGCACTAGATGGCACCCTTCTTCCATTAATCACACACCAGACACAGCCCGTGACTTTGGTTGTTTCTGGGAATCACAGGGAGGAGATTGCGTTTTATGTAACACCTTCTACCTCCCGAGTGATTTTGGGTTTTCCATGGGTGTTAAAACACAATCCCCGGATTGATTGGCCGTCTGGGGTTGTGGTTGCGGTTCCACCCGGTGTGACAGCTAAGGAGGAGGTTTTAGTCCCCCCCAATCTGGCGGCGGTGCCAGCCGAGTACCATGACCTTGCTGACGTCTTCAGCAAGGATCTGGCACTCACGCTGCCCCCACACCGTCCGTATGATTGTGCCATTGATTTGATACCGGGCTGAGTACCCGTCCAGCAGGCTGTACAACCTCTCTCGTCCGGAACGCGAATCAATGGAGACCTACATCCGGGACTCGTTAGCTGCTGGGTTGATCCGGAATTCCTCCTCCCCAATGGGTGCTGGTTTCTTTTTGTGGGCAAGAAGGACGGCGGACTCCGTCCATGCATTGATTACAGAGGGCTGAACGAGATCACGGTTCGCAACCGATACCCATTACCTCTGCTGGATTCAGTGTTTACGCCCTTGCATGGAGCCCAAATTTTTACAAAATTGGATCTTAGGAATGCTTATCACCTGGTTCGGATCCGGGAGGGAGACGAGTGGAAGACGGCATTTAACACCCCGTTAGGTCACTTTGAGTACCTGGTCATGCCGTTCGGCCTCACCAATGCGCCCACGACATTCCATGCATTGGTTAATGACGTCTTGCGGGACTTCCTGCATCGGTTTGTCTTCGTATATCTAGACGATATACTCATCTTTTCTCCGGATCCTGAGACCCATGTCAAGCATGTACGTCAGGTCCTACAGCGGTTGTTGGAGAACCGGCTATTTGTGAAGGGCGAGAAGTGTGAGTTTCACTGCTCTTCTTTGTCCTTCCTGGGGTTCATAATCTCCTCCAACTCCGTCGCCCCTGATCCGGCCAAGGTTGCGGCGGTGAGAGATTGGCCCCAACCAACAAACCGTAGGAAACTGCAACAGTTCCTCGGCTTTGCGAATTTCTACAGGAGGTTCATTAAGGGCTACAGTCAGGTAGTTAGCCCCTGACAGCCCTGACCTCCACTAAGGTCCCCTTCACCTGGTCGGATCGGTGCGAAGCCGCGTTTAGGGAGTTGAAGCGCTGGTTCTCGTCTGATCCTACTCGCCAGTTCACAGTGGAGGTGGATGCCTCTGACTCAGGGATAGGAGCCGTGCTGTCCCAGAGCGGGGAGTCCGATAAGGTTCTCCACCTTTGTGCCTATTTTTCCCGCAGGTTGACCCCGGCTGAGAGGAATTACGACATTGGCAATCAGGAACTCCTTGCGGTGAAGGAGGCTCTTGAAGAGTGGAGACGCCTGTTGGAGGGAGCGACGGTGCCCTTCACGGTTTTCACGGACCATCGGAACCTGGAGTACATCCGGACAGCCAAGCGGCTGAACCCCAGGCAAGCCCGCTGGTCACTGTTCTTGGGGCGCTTTGACTTCCGGATTACATACCGCCCCGGGACCAAGAACCAACGGTCGGATGCCCTGTCCCGGGTGCATGAAGAGGAGGCCAAGGCCGACTTGTCAGACCCCATAGAGACCATCATCCCCGAGTCCACTGTCGTGGCCACTCTCACCTGGGACATGGAGAAGACCGTCCGGGAGGCCCTGACACGGAACCTGGACCCGGGGACCGGCCCGAAGGACAAGCTGTACGTCCCACCAGAGGCCAGAGCTGCGGTTTTGGACTTCTGTCATGGTTCCAAGCTCTCCTGTCATCCCGGGGTGCGCAGAACCATGGCAGTGGTCCAGCAGCGCTTCTGGTGGGTGTCTATGGAGGCCGACGTCCGGGACTACGTCCAGGCCTGTACCACCTGTGCCAGGGGCAAGGCTGACCATAAGAGGACTTCAGGACTCCTCCAGCCACTACCGGTACTTCACCGCCCCTGGTCCCACATCGGCCTGGACTTTGTCACGGGCCTCCCGCCGTCCCAGGGCAACACCACCATCCTCACGATAGTGGACTGGTTCTCCAAGGCGGCCCACTTCGTGGCCCTCCCGAAGCTCCCATCGGCCCAGGAGACAGCAGACCTCCTGGTCCACCACGTCGTGCGTCTGCATGGGATACCAGCGGACATCGTCTCAGACCGTGGCCCTCAGTTCTCCTCTCAGGTCTGGAGGAGTTTCTGCAGGGAACTGGGGGCCACTGTGAGTCTCTTGTCCGGGTACCATCCTCAGACGAATGGACAGGCAGAGAGGGCGAACCAGGAGCTGGAGCAGACCCTCCGTTGCGTTACCTCCGCGCACCCGACGGCCTGGAGCACCCATCTGGCCTGGATCGAGTACGCCCACAACAGCCAAGTGTCGTCAGCCACCGGCCTCTCCCCGTTTGAGGTGTGTTTGGGGTACCAGCCCCCATTGTTTCCACTTGTGGAGGGAGAGGTCGGTGTGCCCTCGGTCCAGGCCCACCTCAGGAGGTGCCGCCGGGTGTGGCGGACCGCCCGTTTTGCCCTGTTGAAGGCCCGGACGAGGGCCAAGGCCCATGCAGACTGCCGGCGTTCCCCGGCCCCTGCATACCAGCCCGGGCAGGAGGTGTGGCTTTCGACCAAGGACATACCACTCCAGGTCGAGTCTCAGAAACTGAAGGACCGCTTCATCGGACCATTTACAATCCTCAAAGTCCTCAGTCCTGCCGCGGTGAAGCTGAAGCTGCCGGCTTCACTGCGGATCCATCCTGTCTTCCATGTGTCGCGCATCAAACCAACCCCTCTGTACCTCCGGACCGGCGCTGCCTCCTGCCCGGATTATCGACGGGAAGCCGGCTTGGACCGTGCGCCGGCTCCTGGACGTCCGTCGGAAGGGCCGGGGGTTCCAGTATCTGGTGGACTGGGAGGGGTATGGACCCGAAGAACGCTCCTGGGTGAAGAGGAGCTTCATCCTGGACCCGACCCTCCTGGCCGACTTCTACCGGCGGCACCCGGACAAGCCTGGTCGGGTGCCAGGAGGCGCCCGTTGAGGGGGGGGTCCTGTTGTGTGGGCCGCTGAAGAGGAGGTACTGCTGGCCCACCACCACCAGATGGCGCCCTGCTTGGAGTGCGGGCTTCAAGCACGAGAGGGCGCCGGAGCCACTGGGAGTGACAGCTGTCGCTCTTCATCAGCACCAGCTGTCACTCATTCAACCCATCACCATCACCATAAAGGCCGGACTGCAACTCCACCTCCTCGCCGAGAAATCATCTACCATACAGGTCATTTTCTCTGCTGAATCTAAACCGAACAATAGTCTGATCTCTTTTGCAGCCGTTTTCCTGTGACGGATTCCTTGTCTGCTGTGTTGGCGTTTGGTGTGGACTGCGACGGCTTCGCCTCCCACCCCACCCAGATAAGTGGTTGTCTCAGGAGCTGCACGAGTGTGTGATTGGAGGTGGAGGTGCTCCCTCCTTACTGAACACAGACTGTGGGATTACTGAGTGTGCGTACTCACACTCATCAAACTGTTTCTGTTCTCTGCCATCAGTACCAGGTCTGACTGCTGAAGACAGTGGCCACCTGGGGCGCAGGGCTTGGCGGCTCCGGTGTTCTTCAGATCCATTGGTGGTGGAAGCTGTGTGGGTTCCGGCTCGTCTATCACCAGACGTCTTCTATCTTCGAGCCTGCCACACGCCACCTTGTGTATGATTGACATTCCACAATATTGTTATTGTCTGTACTTCGTTGTGCGCTTCACAACATTAAATTGTTACTTTTTGGCTTATCCATTGTCCGTTCATTAACGCCCCCCTGTTGTGGGTCCGTGTCACGACACCTTCACAACACCTTCACAACAGTAACTGTTTTACCAATCCATTACAATAAATTATAAATTGAAACACAGCAGCTGTAGATCATTTTGTTGATTTTAGGAGCGATGAGAGAGTGGTTTCATTAGCCATGTTGTGAGAGCAAATGCGTAATTAATGACAAAATTATTATGAAATTATTATTTTATATAGCATGGCGTCAAGTGGAACAATTGCAGTGTGAAGAACAAATTCATGCAAGTGTCAAGGTGCCTTCACAAGGAGACGTAAATTGTATGAAGGTACCACATTTCAATTTTCAGTAAAACAACAACCCAGTGACAGACCAACCCAGTCTCATGGCATGTCATGATTCAGGAGCATGAAATATACATCAATCTATTGGTTTGTGATATTGTGACAAAAAGTGCCTCGTTTTCATCACAGCAGCACAAATTCAATCTCATTCATTCCGTGATGGCTGCACAGAATTAAAAATTGAAGTGGGGAGGGGTGTCGGGCGGTTATGGTTGGGGGAAGGAGCAGGGTTAGGTTATGGTTAAGGTTAGGGTTGGGGGAAGAAGTATGGTTAGCAATAGTGAGTTTAAAAAAAACGCGTCATGAAAATTTGAATCATTTCATGACGGGAGCACGAAAAAAAAGTGACACTGGGCTGGACAGACAGTCATCTTCCACTGCGCAAAATAACATTTTTAATTTTAATTGGTGTTGTCATCCATCAAGACACAATATCAGACTGTTATACTATTCCAACTAAAGATAGAAAAAATAAACTATCTAACATTGTTATACGATTTACAAGCAGAAAATATAAAAATGAGTTATTAAGACAGGCAAAGAATTTGAAAGGAACGAGTGTCTATATAAATGAGCATCTAACAAAAAAAAATGCAGATATTGCTAGGGAAGCAAGACTACTAAGAAAACAGAAACATATTGTTGCTACATGGGTCTGGAATTGTAGGGTGTGGATTAGAGTGAAAGAAGGAACAAACGGTATACAAATCAAAAACATGGAGGACCTTACGAAATACAGACCTGAATAGACAATCAAATATAACATCTGTTGGTAATTGGACCAACAAAAAATCAGACCAAACATGGAAACAGAGGATAAAATATATGACATAGACACTAATATTGATGAAAGTATATTTGACTTAAAAACGACTGGTTGTGAGTATTATACAGTAGAACAGCTGAATAGTGAAAAAATTGCAGAAGATACCCTGTCGAAGCTTGTATTGTAAAATGTCACAAATAAAAGATTATTTAAATCAGTTTAAAAATAGATTTAGTATTGTTGCAATCACTGAATCTTGGCTTAAAGATGATCTCATGGATGAAGTTCAAATGGAGGGATATGAGCTGTATTTTGTAAACAGAAGATATAAAAAAGGCGGTGGTATTGCTCTGTATACAAAAACAGATCTGATGTGTACAATTGTTGAAGAAATGACAATTATGAATGATGTCACAGAAATTGTAACAGTGGAACTTGTACATGAAACATCTAAGAATATTTTAATCAGTTGTGTATACAGAGCACCAGATTCTTGTGTTGTGAAATTTACAGATAAAATAATTGAATTATTCCATCAAATTAAAAACAAAACGCTTTTTATGTGTGGGGACTTTAATATTAACATAGAAAGCTCCAGCTGCCAAAGATTAAGTGATTTTGTGAATTCAATGTATAGTTTGGGGTTATTCCCCTTGATAACAAAACCAACCAGAATTACATCGCAAAGTGCAACGGTAATTGATAATATATTTACAAACAGAACAGATGAAATTATCAAGAATGGGATCTTCATGACAGATATTAGCGACCATTTACCAATTTTTTCAATATTTAAATATAAAAATAGGTACAACAAAAAAACTGATATAAACTTTAAAAGAGATAAGTCAGTAAAAGCCTTAGAGGCATTAAAATATGACCTTAAAAATCAAAACTGGGAAGAAGTTTATGTCAGTGATGTTAATGTAGCATATAACTAATTTATGAAAATATTGATGAAATCATACAATAAAATTGTAAATTAATTGAAATTAGTAAGAAACAGTAAATAAACCATGGCTGACAAAGGGAATAAAAAATGCTTGTGCAAAGAAAAACTATTTATACAGGTGCTTTTTAAAATTGCAAACAAAGGAATCAGAACATAAATACAAAAAATATAAAAATAAACTATAACAATAATTAGGAAACAAAAAAAGATTATTACAGTGAAAAACTAAATAAGAGTAAAGATAATATGAGGGTAACATGGGGAATTATAAAAAGTGTGATTGATAGTGATGGAACGAAAGAAACTATTCCAAATTACTTTGTTAAGGAAAATAAAGAGATATATGATATAAAAGAAGTTGCAAATGGGTTTAATGATTATTTTTCAAATGTAGGGTCAAGTCTGGTGGGAAATAAACCAATAATAGAAGATAAATTATGTACATTGGTAAATACGGTCAATAGTATTTTCCTGGACAATGTGGAAAAGATGAAATAAGAAATATTGTAAAAAACTGTGTAAGCAAAAGATCAACTGACCATGAAGATTTAGACATGATGACTGTAAAAAGTATAATAGAAATTGTTATTGAACCATTTACTTATATTTGTAATCTGTCTCTGTCAACTGGGGTTTTTCCAGATGAAATGAAAATTGCTAAGGTAGTCCCATTATATAAAAATGGAGACAAACATAATTTTTCTAATTACAGGCCAGTATCATTGCTTCCACAGTTTTCTAAAATTATGGAAAAAGTTTTTGTAACAAGATTGGATAAATTTATTGAGAAACATCATATTTTAAATAATGCTCAGTATGGATTCAGAACAAAACATTTGACAGCTATGGCAATTATGGAACTAATAGAGAAAATATCAACAACAATAGATAATAAGGATTATTTTGTAAGTATTTTTATTGACCTGAAAAAGGCTTTTGATGTTACAGACCACTCAAGATTGCTCCACAAGTTACAACAATATGGAATAAGAGGTGTTGCACATCAGTGGGTAAAAAGCTACTTAGAAAATAGAAAACAGTTTGTTCAGATAAATAATACCAAATCAGAATTGTGTAACATTATTTATGGAGTACCACAAGGATCGGTACTTGGACCCAAACTGTTTATTTTGTATATCAATGATTTTGTGAATGTATCCAATGTGCTTGGCAGCATTTTATTTGCTGATGATACAACGCTGTTTTACTCTGGATCAGATATACAGGAAGTAGCACAAGTGATAAATACAGAGTTGGAAAAAGTTAAACATTGGTTTGATATAAACAGATTGTCACTAAATATTAATAAGACAAATTTCATATTGTTTAATGATAGAGCGAAAAAAAATAATGTGTCATTATAAATAGATGGAATGGATATACAAAGGGTAAAAGAAATGAAATTTTTAGGAGTCATGATTGATGAAGATCTTACATGGAAGTCACACATAAATTACATAAAAGGAAAAATAGCGAAAGCCATTGCTGTTTTGCATAAAGTAAAATATTCATTAAATAGTTATGGTTTATTAACATTGTACAATTCATTGATTGTCCCATATTTAACTTACTGTGTAGAAATCTGGGGATCAACATATACAACCTATATACAACCTTTATTTATTTTGCAGAAAAGAGCTTTAAAAGTGATTAGTAACAGTGGTTTTAGAGATCCATCTAATCCATTGTTTATTAAGTATAGGGTACTTAAATTTCATGATTTAGTCGATTTGAAAATATTACAAACGATGTACCAAGTTAATAAAAATACTTTACCAACAAACATTCAAAATATGTTTGAAAAAAGAGTACGTAGTTATAAATTGAAAGGAATAGAAGTCTTTAAAAAACCAAGATTTAGAACCAAAGTAAAGGAAAGGAGTATTGCAGTAAATGGTGTCAAATTATGGAACAATCTTAATAAAGAAATTAAAGAATTAAGGTCGCTTAAATTATTTAAAAAACATATTAAATTAGATGTATTAAGTAAGTATGAAACTATGAAGTAAGTCAGTGGGCTGCAAGAAAGTCAAAAAAAAAAAAAGTAAACTGTTAATAATGTTTGGAGTGTCTTAAGTTTAAATGTAACCTGTCAGTGATGTAATCTATTAATTAATGGTCATAATTATGAAATGGGTCAGTGGTATGTGACAAGTTAAAGAAATGCAATCTGTTAAATAATGTTGACTATGATGCTGTATATTGAAAGATTGTATTGTTAAAAGGGGCAGAAATCATAAGACTTGTTCTTCTTTCTGCTCCTTTTCATTCTGGTATTGTGGTGCTTTTGTTTTTTGCTTTTCTGTTTTTCTTTTAAATGAATGAAATAAATATTAAAAAAAAAAAAAAAAATTACAGTTTTGGCCAAGTGCTTGTACCCAAAAAGTGAATGCCTATACTAAAACTTCAAATCCAAAACTTCTTGAAACAATAGCTAAAACACAATGTGACAATACTGTAAAACATTTTCAGCTTTGCACACAGGTGGCGTGCCGGGGGGAAGGACTGATCACAGTGAGACGCCTCCCAGCTGATTGCTGACCAGAGACTCAGCTGGAAATGAGGGATCAGTGCACACGACGACCATATATATTAACCCTCTGGGGCCAACGCCGTCGTATACGACAGCTAAGCCAAGAATGTGTACTTCGTGGCATTCGTGACTTGTCATCATTATGTGTAAACGCAGCATAATGGTTACTTTTTTAGACCAAGCAGAGGGAAAAAAATATGGACTCACCCAACTGAGGAATAAATTATGGAATCACCCTGTAAATTTTCATCCCCAAAACTAATACCTGCATCAAATCAGATCTGCTCATTAGTCTGCATCTAAAAAGGAGTGATCACACCTTGGAGAGCTGTTGCACCAAGTGGACTGACATGAATCATGGCTCCAACACGAGAGATATCAATTGAAACAAAGGAGAGGATTATCAAACTCTTAAAAGAGGGTAAATCATCACGCAATGTTGCAAAAGATGTTGGTTGTTCACAGTCAGCTGTGTCTAAACTCTGGACCAAATACAAACAACATGGGAAGGTTGTTAAAGGCAAACATAGTGGTAGACCAAGGAAGACATCAAAGCGTCAAGACAGAAAACTTGCAATATGTCTCAAAAATCGAAATGCACAGCAAAACAAATGAGGAACTAATGGGAGGAAACTGGAGTCAACGTCTGTGACCGAACTGTAAGAAACCGCCTAAAGGAAATGGGATTTACATACAAAAAAGCTAAACAAAAGCCATTATTAACACCTAAACAGAAAAAAACAAGGTTACAATGGGCTAAGGAAAAGCAATCGTGGACTGTGTGTTGGGGAAAGTGTAGTGACACGGACCCACAACAGGGGGCGCAAATGAACGGTCAATAGATGAGCCAAAAGGTAACAATTTAATGTTGTGAATGTGCACAACAAATATACAGACAATCTCAGAATCTGATAGCAGTCAATACACAAAGGTGATGTGTGGACAGGCTCGAGGACAGAAGACGTCTGTCCTGAGAAGAGCCGGAACCACACGATTTCCACCGCCACCGAACCTGGTGAATACTGGAGCCGCCAAGTCCCAAATTCCTAGGTGATCACCGTCCCCGACTGTCGGATCTGGTACTGCTGACGAGGAGCACAAACAGTGAGATGTGGATGTGTGCACACCCAGTAACAAAAACAGTCAGAAGGTGGAAAGTCACCTCCACCTCTAATCACACACTCGTGCAGCTCCTGTTCTAACCACTTATCTGGTTGGAGTGTGAAGCGAAGCCGTCGCGGATCACACTTTACGCCAATCTCACAGATAAGGACACACCAACATGAAAACGGCTGCAAAGAAGAGTTTAGACTAACAATACAGTCTCAGAATAACAGAGAATATTACCTTCACTGGTAGATGATATCTCGGCAACGAGGTGGAGAGGACGTAGTGTGATGATGTAGTGTAGATGGGTGACAGCTGTCAAGAGATAATGAGTGACAGCTGTCATCCCCGGCTGTGTCCGTGGCGGCAGCGCCCTCTCGTGCCTGAAGCTCGCACTTCAGGCAGGGCGCCCTCTGGTGGTGGGCCAGCAGTACCTCCTCTTCTGGCGGTCCACACAACACTGTGGATGACTGGATGAGAAGTCATATTCAATGATGAGTCTCGAATCTGCATTGGGCAATGTGATGATGCTGGAACTTTTGTTTGGTGCCGTTCCAATGAGATTTATAAAGATGACTGCCTGAAGAGAACATGTAAATTTCCACAGTCATTGATGATATGGGGCTGCATGTCAGGTAAAGGCACTGGGGAGATGGCTGTCATTACATCATCAATAAATGCACAAGTTTACGTTGATATTTTGGACACTTTTCTTATCCCATCAATTGAAAGGATGTTTGGGGATGATGAAATCATTTTTCAAGATGATAATGCATCTTGGCATAGAGCAAAAACTGTGAAAACATTCCTTGCAAAAAGACACATAGGGTCAATGTCATGGCCTGCAAATAGTCCGGCTCTTAATCCAATTGAAAATCTTTGGTGGAAGTTGAAGAAAATGGTCCATGACAAGGCTCCAACCTGCAAAGCTGATTTGGCAACAGCAATCAGAGAAAGTTGGAGCCAGACTGATGAAGAGTACTGTTTGATGAAGAGTCCATGCCTCAGAGACTGCAAGCTGTTATAAAAGCCAGAGGTGGTGCAACAAAATACTAGTGATGTGTTGGAGCGTTCTTTTGTTTTTCATGATTCCATAATTTTTTTCCTCAGAATTGAGTGATTCCATATTTTTTTCCCTCTGCTTGGTCTAAAAAAGTAACCGTTACTGACTGCCACAATTATTTTTCCTGATTTCTTATAGTGTTTCTTAAAGCCAGAAAGTTGCCATTTGAAATGACTTTAGTTTTGTGTCATGTCTGTGATCTGCTTTTTTTCTACAAAATTAAACAACTGAATGAACATCCTCCAAGGCCGGTGATTCCATAATTTTTGCCAGGGGTTGTAAATTATAAATAATTTTTTAATGATATGAGATAGAAATTTACTTTTTTTTGCTGAAACGTTAACTCCGCAGACGTTCGAGCCAGCCACCAGCCATTCTTGTACTCCTCATAGAAGCTGTGTGATGACGTGCACAATGTGAATGTCCAATCGGAATTGGTTCACCATCACATGGTTTTCCAAAATCCAATCGTAGGGCAGATTTACCTCGCGTGAAAAGCCAAAGATCGTTTTCAGGAGTGATATGTTACTAGTTGGCCCGTTTGAATAGCCCCCTGGGTGCTCCAATGAGTGCATACTATTGGGCTCCAATGCACGCCCTGTGCCATTACACACAGCGTTCAATGAAAGCAGACGGAGAGCCTCTGATGACAATCTCACATGCTCAAACAAAGCGTGTGTAACTATCAGGCTTGCTCCACTAGTTTGTATGTGAATGTTATGGGATAACTGTGTTGCTTTCTCGGTGTAAAGCACTGTTTACCATATCAATGGAGTGAGGGGGAGGGCCGCTCCTCAGACTGTAAGGAGCCAAAGTGGGCCAAAGTGTGAATGAAAGCTGCTTTAGGAGCAGCATAGAACACTCCAAAACACAGTAGAAGTAGAAGTTTGTGATGTAACCTTTGTGTAATAGCAGACAGAAATTGCTTTGAGATGAAGACAAACAAAACGTATAACCATTTTGCATATATTGTTCAAAATGTGCATTTGTGTTTATTGTTTGAACCTTTTTGTTGTAAAGTCTTTCACACAAGACCTCAAATTACCTTTATAAAGTGTCAAAACAGTTGTTTATTATAGTTTGCTGTGTGTTTTGAATAAATGTGTGTGGAAAATTATTTTCCGCTTTACATTTTCCTTTCTTATTTCTGATTGTAAACCTTTATTACACTTAGAAAAGACAACAAAAGCATATATATCATGAAAGCACTGGTTGTCCTGAAAAAAGAGACATAAAACGTGATTGTGGGATGCAGGGAGAGCTGTTAACAGCAATTATAAAACATTTATACCAGGCAAGTGAACTGTCCAAAAAATGCCCTCGGACCCCAGAGGGTTAATAAGTACTACAATAAGTACTACAATAATTACATAACAAATAACAAAAAAAAATTATCACATAACACAGAAACAGAGTGACACGTTGGTGTGTGTGCTGAACAGACAGTGGGTGTAGCTGCCAACAGCAGCAGCTGTTGAGATCTCTGGTTCTGGACATCATGGCTGGGGAATACGCACCGTGTTTTGACAGATATGGCATTACAACCGTCCACTGTGACGCGCATGTCTCCTTGCTGTCCTCACATGGAAATACATAAAAACATATATCGCTGTTGCGACGGACTGCAGCGAGCGCACGACACACACATTGACAGGCTGCAGGTGAAAAGGACCATCAGGTCATGCGATCGTCTAATTTCTCTTTTTTAAAATACGTTTACGCAATGGCAAGCACCAATTCTGCACTGACCAACAAACATAAAATTTGAGGCATGCATACAAACATGACAGTGATGTACTGCAAAATGATAAATTAAGAAGAGTATCTCAGACCTGCCGTCATTTATATGGAGATGACCTCATACCCCTAAATGCACCTCAAGCAACCACATATACCCTAGGAACCAAAACACAGACCAAGCTCTGGCTTTGCACAGACCACCAGTAAAAATTCAATTTATATACACATCCAGTTTGAATCTGATCCCATGTTGCATGTCTGAACAGTCAAAGATTGCATGAAATCCATTTTTTACAAATCTATTTCAAGCCTCATTTGCAGTTGGTTTGAAATGTGATTCAAATCATATTTATTAAAATCCCTTTGATCTGAACGCTCAGATAGGACTCCACGTATGTTTTGTTACAACAGTGACTTATGATGGCATGTCAAGTTTAGCTCCAGTCAATTTTCACCCTGTTCTAAATAAAATCGCTCACTGCTCACTCCCAAAAAGAAACCAATATGTTTGACAGGAGGTGTGGTGTCATGTGATCGCTGTTGTTCAGCTCAAATTTTTCATTTAATGTGAGCAGCTTTGTTCCACATGACGCTGTGTCTGTCCTGCAGCGTGCCACCCACAGGACACATGTGTAGGGCCAGACACGTGCGTGGGGCCGACTGGACATGCCGGGCAAGCAGATGTGGATATGATAAGAGTGCACTGCTTCATTCATGTCATGTAATGACTGTACGTCTATGACCATGGGTCATCTACAGAGGAACAGACAGGTCATACTTGCATTGTACGCTCGATAAGAGGGATTCAATAAAATGCGGCGTTTTTTTTTTTTTATGGTGTGATTTTGTTTGTTTTTTTTTCTCCACAGGAGCGGCACGATGTGGTGCAACACGTTCCAGCTGCTTGCACTGTGCCTGTGCGAACGTGCATCCCTCACGACAGCAGGTGGAATGTTTCGTGGTTCCCCATTTCGTGTTTGGTTTGCAGATTTTCTTCTGGTTTCTGCGTCTTTCGTGTTATGTTTGAAGAGGCCCTTATCAATGAAAATTTTCATATCTGCAGATAACAATAATTAACTACCGATATCTTCCTGATATTATCGTACATCCCTAGAATCCAGTGTAAATGTTAGGCCAAATCAACAGATCTGCTGTAGTGATCCCAAATCAACAGATCTGCTGTAGTGATCTTGAGCAAAAACAGAAGACAGCTAAAATAAGTGTCTTTATTATCATCTGTCATACCATAAGTGGAAAATCACTTCATTCTTCACTTCTTCATTCCAAACCTCGAGGCAAAGCTTTCTCCTGAAACATCTGTAGACAGTCTGCTAAGAACAAATGTTTCTGTTGTTTCACTTGCTTTCCAAAAACAGCTTCCACACAATGCAAAAATCTTGTTCTCATGCAGCCAAAAAGTAGGATACTTTTTAATTGCCACGTGATTATTATTCATGTATGTACGGCAATATTTGTGAGAAAAACAGCGACGTAGTTTATTCATTTATTTTGGGTGTCATTACCGTGACCTACTCCCTAAAGGATATTATTTAAACAAATGTCTTTTGCAGTTTCCCACAAGTATCTTGGCACTACATTAAACCTATTATTCCTCCAAAAGGCCAAAGGACAAAAATCTAATGTTACAGCTAATATCAGTGCAAGGTGATGTGTTACAAACAGTTCTCAGAGTTGAGTGCTAAGAGGGGTATTTTTTTGGCCTTAAGTATTTAAAAAAAAACAGACACAGACAGCAGCAGCAGGGATTCCAGATAGAAAATAGCCCAAGAGATGATAAATGATACTTGAAGGTATTAAAAAAGTGTCTGTGACTTCCAACAATTGTCTGTATCTTCAACAGCACACAGAAGGAGTCCCTGTTAATTTTCATTCCATCTATTTATCCTCCTGGTTTTCTAAAAATATTTAACTTTTTCCAAAACAATCACACGCTCATCTTACATTCCAGGTGGAATGTCGGTCACCTGATTCTGCCAAACGAGAAATTGCCATGAAACTACAGGCAGACTTCAAGATAAGGCAGTGGCAAGCACCAACTCTGCACTGACCCACAAACACATAAAACGTGAGGAATAGCACACATACAAACATGACAGTGATGTACTGAAAAATGATAAATGAGGAAGAGTATCTCAGACCTGCCATCATTTATATGGAGATGACCTCACACCCCTAACTGCTCCTCAAGCAACCACATACAGTAGTGTTCAGAATAATAGTAGTGCTATGTGAGTAAAAAGATTAATCCAGGTTTTGAGTATATTTCTTATTGTTACATGGGAAACAAGGTACCAGTAGATTCAGCAGATTCTCACAAATCCACCAAGACTAAGTATTCATGATATGATTTCTATGTATTTCATTGAGTCTTAAAGTAAATAAATATGAAATTGGTCACGGTATGCTTGATCTCTGGACATAAATAAAAATAAACAAAATGGTGTTTCGCTTTGAAGTTATTAATTCCGACTGGACTCTATCATTCTAACTTGACTCAGAGAGCCGCGCAACGTTTGGAGCTGTGTGAACAGAACGGAGGACGATTCTTGTTTCTTTCTCGCAACAAGACAGGAGTCCCAGTTAGTAACTTTAATCCGCACAAAAGTGACTCACAATTGACATATTCAGGGATGAAAGTGGTGAAAAACAAAAAAAGCTGAAACCCAAAATTACTCCCCAACACCACCTGCACGAAAATGTTTCAATTCTAGAAGCTCTAAAATGCAATCTGGGACTATTCCAGACAATAAACTGCAGTGAGTGCAGCATCCATTTAGGTGACAGGGTTGTACGCTTAGCTTTTTCACTAGGAGCATAGGTGCTCCTAAATGAAAAAATTTAGGAGCACAGATAAAAAATTAGGAGCACTGTGAAATTTCTTGATACAATTTTATTATTAACGCAAAGACACATACTGTACAGAGAGTACCTTTTCCACACACACATGCACATTTTATATGATTCTATTGTTGTATTTATTTCATTGTTTTTTACTTCCTTTTCTATCGTTATTTACATCATTGCTTTTGTCCATTTCATTACTTTTTGCTGTGTATTTCTTGTATTATTTTTATTTGCAAAACATCATGCTATCCTCATGCACTAGCCACGGAAAGATCTTAACCCAGTCTGATCTGAATTTATGAACTTTGCTAGTAGTTCTAGACCTACTGCCAGTTTCACTGCCTGTTGCCATCTCCTCCTGATCCTCCTCACCGTTTTCCTCATCTCCCCAGGTTCCCTCCCCTGGTTCCTTAGGTTTCCTTTGAAAGTACGACAAAATCATTTTCTAGTCTCCTCACACACCTTTCGTTGTAAATGTAGCTGCTATGCTAGTGCTCGCTTATCTGACTGCACGAGCTAGTCGCAAACCAAGACTCAGAGTGTAGCGAATCAGCACAGCTTGTGCGTTGAGACGTCACCGCGTCATCACAAGAGGTCTACATTTCCCCGTTCGGTTGCATTTACAAGGGAAGGATAAAAAAGGAAATATTAAGTTGTGTAGACTCTTGTCGATTTGTACAGATGTGGGAATGGTTTTCTCTATGGGATATACAGTGGTCCCTCGTTTATCGCGGGAGTTACATTCTAAAAATAGCCCGCGATAGGCGAAATCCGCGAAGTTGCCAGCGTTATTTTTTACAATTATTATAGACGTTTTAAAGCTGTAAAACCCCTTACTACACACTTTATACACTTTTCTCAATCAGGCATGAACATTTTCTCACTTTTCTCTCGTGTGTAAACACTCTCAAAGTTTAAACCTGAGTAGAAAAATAAGACCAACCTGTTTTCAGGCCCAAACATTTGTTTGAGAAATAAAAATACAACGTTTTCCTATAAATAATTATGATGGCTTTTAGAACTAACGAATTTAATTTTAACGATTAACGTACAAGGTTGGACACATAAGAAATTATTAATAGTGACTGACCAGTTCCTCTGATCGCGCCTGTTCGTCCTGGTGCCGCTGTGCTGTCACGTCTTTTTCCACTGACTCACACCTCGCTGCAGGTGTCTTTTTCCGAGTATAAAACACAGTTAGGGGTAGTTGTTGGCGCTCTTTTTTCTTCTGGGCGAGAAGATTCTTATAAACAGACACGCAGAACACAATGCACGTGCTCTCCCTTCGCGGTGTCGCGACCGGCTGCTTGATGAGGCTGCAGAACACAATGCACTGTAAAAAAAAAAAGCATGCAAAATTGGAAAAAAAAAATCCGCGAAACAGCGAGGCCGCGAAAGGTGAACCATGTTATAGCGAGGGACCACTGTATTTATTTTAGGAGCAAAATGCGAATGAAAGGGTTGAAATACATTCTCGCACACGTGCGCCCGTTTTATTTTTTCCTCCCACAATCAAATTTTAGGCGCAATATGCGAGCAAAACGCTCGCACTGTACAGCCCTGGGTGAGAAAAAAACAACTTTCCTTATTCAAATTCATTCCAGTAGTATTCTGCTCTTACAAGGATGCAGCAGTTTTCTAGCTTGGCTGATAATTCTGGAGGAAATCACTGAAGAAATGAACAAATTGAAAATATGGTTTGACCAAAACAAACTGTCATTAAACTTAAATAAGACAGGCATGAAATGGAGGTGTAAGAGTCACTAGGTGTTCACAGGAAACACGTATTTATTTCTGTATGTATGTATTTATTTATTTATGTATGTATGTTCATTGTAAGTTGGATTTATCTTTTCTATTGTGCTTCTATTCAGGTTCTTTTTGTCGCTTTCTCTAAAATTGTATATACACTCAACAAAAATATAAATGCAACACTTTTGGTTTTGCTCCCATTTTGTATGAGATGAACTCAAAGATGTAAAACTTTTTCCACATACACAATATCACCATTTCCCTCAAATATTGTTCACAAACCAGTCTAAATCTGTGATAGTGAGCACTTCTCCTTTACTGAGATAATCCATCCCACCTCACAGGTGTGCCATATCAAGATGCTGATTAGACACCATGATTAGTGCACAGGCGCCTTAGACTGTCCACAATAAAAGGCCACTCTGAAAGGTGCAGTTTTGTTTTATTGGGGGGGGGATACCAGTCAGTATCTGGTGTGACCACCATTTGCCTCATGCAGTGCAACACATCTCCTTCGCATAGAGTTGATCAGGTTGTCAATTGTGGCCTGTGGAATGTTGGTCCACTCCTCTTCAATGGCTGTGCGAAGTTGCTGGATATTGGCAGGAACTGGTACACGCTGTCGTATACGCCGGTCCAGAGCATCCCAAACACGCTCAATGGGTGACATGTCCGGTGAGTATGCCGGCCATGCAAGAACTGGGACTGGGAGAATTGTGTACAGATCCTTGCAACATGGGGCCGTGCATTATCCTGCTGCAACATGAGGTGATGTTCTTGGATGTGGCACAACAATGGGCCTCAGGATGTCGTCACGGTATCTCTATCCATTCAAAATGCCATCAATAAAATGCACCTGTGTTCTTCGTCCATAACAGACGCCTGCCCATACCATAACCCCACCGCCACCATGGGCCACTCGATCCACAACACTGACATCAGAAAACCGCTCACCCACATGACGCCACACACGCTGTCTGCCATCTGCCCTGAAAAGTGTGAACTGGGATTCATCCATGAAGAGAACACCTCTCCAATGTGCCAAACGCCAGCAAATGTGAGCATTTGCCCACTGAAGTCGGTTACGATGACGAACTGGAGTCAGGTCGAGACCCCAATAAGGAGGACGAGCATACAGATGAGCTTCCCTGAGAAGGTTTCTGACAGTTTGTGCAGAAATTCCTTGGTTATGCAAACCGATTGTTTCAGCAGCTGTCCGAGTGGCTGGTCTCAGACGATCTTGGAGGTGAACATGCTGGATGTGGAGGTCCTGGGCTGGTGTGGTTACACGTGGTCTGCGGTTGTGAGGCTGGTTGGATGTACTGCCAAATTCTCTGAAACGCCTTTGGAGACAGCTTATGGTAGAGAAATGAACATTCAATACACGAGCAACAGCTCTGGCTGACATTCCTGCTGTCAGCATGCCAATTGCACGCTCCCTCAAATCTTGCGACATCTGTGGCATTGTGCTGTGTGATAAAACTGCACCTTTCAGAGTGGCCTTTTATTGTGGGCAGTCTAAGGCACACCTGTGCACTAATCATGGTGTCTAATCAGCATCTTGATATGGCACACCTGTGAGGTGGGATGGATTATCTCAGCAAAGGAGAAGTGCTCACTATCACAGATTTAGACTGGTTTGTGAACAATATTTGAGGGAAATGGTGATATTGTGTATGTGGAAAAAGTTTTAGATCTTTGAGTTCATCTCATACAAAATGGGAGCAAAACCAAAAGTGTTGCGTTTATATTTTTGTTGAGTGTATATAC
The DNA here is from genome assembly GCF_902500255.1 of Thalassophryne amazonica. Taxonomy (NCBI): domain Eukaryota; kingdom Metazoa; phylum Chordata; class Actinopteri; order Batrachoidiformes; family Batrachoididae; genus Thalassophryne; species Thalassophryne amazonica. The sequence continues at coordinate 58,609,671 of NC_047114.1, read as the reverse complement.
GAGGTCTATCAGAAAAGTATCTGACCTTATTATTTTTTTCAAAAACCATATGGATTTGAATCACGTGTGATTACATCAGACATGCTTGAACCCTCGTGGGCATGCGAGAGTTTTTTCACGCCTGTCGGTTACGTCATTCGCCTGTAGGCAGTCTTTGAGTGAGGAGTGGCCCACCCTCTTGTCGTTTTTGTCATTGTTTAGGAATGGCTCAGAGGCTGCTGCTTTGTTTCATCAAAATTTTTTCAAAACTGTAAGGCACAACTGAGTGGACACCATTCGATAAATTCAGCTGGTTTTCGGTAAAAATTTTAACGGCTGATGAGAGATTTTGGTCTGTAACTGTCGCTTTAAGGACGGCCCACGGCGCCTGACGGTGATCTGCGCTTCGAGGTGGCAGCGTCTCACCGTTTCAAGTTGAAAACTTCCACATTTCAGGCTCTGTTGATCCAGGAAGTCATCAGAGAACAGAGAACTTTCAGAAGAAGTCGGCATGAGGAGTTTATTCGGACATTCCATTGTTAACAGACATTTTGTAATGAAAGAACGTGTGGGCAGAGTCGCATGTCGGGCCGGACCCGACCGCGGGGGGTCGCAACAGGAAAAACACCTCCGTTGGAAACCTTAACGGGCAAGTTGGAACATGCCCAAGCTGTTAAACAATTTCTCAGTTACTCACTTGTTGAAAGCCATCAAAAGCCGCCTGAATTTTACAAATGGTTTTCAACACGGAGGTGTTTTTCCTGTCGCGGCGTACACAGATGTGCGCGCACGTCTTTCATTTAAAAATGTCCTTAAACAGTGGAATGTCCGCATAAAGTCCTCATGCCAGCCTCTTCTGAATCTTCTCTGTTCTTTCACGACATCCTGGGTGAATTAAGCCTTAAATTAGGATGTTTTCAGGTCAAAACCGGCTGACGACAGCGCCTGGAAGCGCTGCACGACGTCCTGCTCTGTGGGAAGTCCTTACACCGACAGAAACACCCCATAATCTCTCATCAGCCATTAAACTTTTCACCAAAAACCATCTTAATTTCTCGAATAGTGTCCACTCGGATATTCCTCACAGGTCCAGAAAAAATGTTGAGAAAGCAACGCGCGCCGTCTCGAGCAGCGTGTGAAACAAGAGGGCGGGACTACATCTCACTCAAGGCCTGCCCACAGTGAAATGACGTCACCGACACGCGTGAAAAAACTCACACATGCGCACGAGGGTTCAAGCATGATTGGTGGAATCGCACGTCATTCAAATCCATATAGTTAAAAAAAATAAAAGGGTCGGTTTATTATCTAATAGACCATGTATATATATATATATATATATATATATATATATATATATATATATATATATATATATATATATATATATATATATATATATATATATAAAAGCAATGAATGTATGGTACGTTTGGAAAGTATTCACAGTGCTTCACTTTTTCCACATTTTTTTAACATTACAGCCTTATTCCAAAGTGGAGCAAATTCGTTTTTCCCCTCAGAATTCTACTCACTACACTCCATAAGACAACATGAAAAAAGTTTTTTTTTTTTTTTTTTTTTTTTTTTTGCAAATTTATTAAAAATAAAAAAACTAAGAAATCATACCCTTTGCTCAATACTTTGTTTATGCACCTTTAGCAGCAATTACAGCCTCAAGTCTTCTTGAATATGATGCCACAAGCTTGGCTCATCTATCTTTGGCAGTTTTGCCCATTCCTCTTTGTAGCACCTCTCAAGCTCCATCTGGTTGGATGGGGAGTGTTGGTGCACAGCCATTTTCAGATCTCTCCAGAGATGTTCAATCGGATTCAGGTCTGAGCTCTAGCTGGGCCACTCAAGGACATTCACAGAGTTGTCCTGAAGCCACTCCTTTGACATCTTGGCTGTGTGCTTAGGGTCATTGTCCGGCTGAAAGATGAACCGTCGCCCCAGTCTGAGGTCAAGAGGGATCTGGAGCAGGTTTTCATCCAGGATGTCTCTGTCCATTGCTGCGTCTCCCTCAATCTTGACTAGTCTCCCAGTTTCTGCTGCTGAAAAACATCTCCACAACATGATGCTGCCACCATCATGCTTCTCTGTAGGGATGGTGCCTGGTTTCCTCCAAACATGATGTCTGGCATTCACACCAAAGAGTTCAATCTTTGTCTTATCAGAGCAGAGAATTTTGTTTGTCATGGACTGAGAGTCCTTCAGCTGCCTTTTGGCAAACTCCATGTGGCTGCCATGTGTCTTTTACTAATGAGTGGCTTCCATCTGGCCACTCTACCATACAGGCCTGATTGGTGGATTGCTGCAGAGGTGGGTGTCCTTCTGGAAGGTCCTCTTCTTTCCACATGGAAGACTGGAGCTCTGAGAGAGTGGTCACCTTCCTGACTAACACCCTTCTCCCCGATCACTCAGTTTAGATGGCAGCCAGCTCTAGGAAGAGTCCAGGTGGAGCTGAACTTCTTTCATTTACAGATGATGGAGGCCACTGTGCTCAATGGGTCCTTCAAAGCAGCAGAAATGTTTCTGTACCATCCTAGATCTGTACCTTGAGACAATCCAGTCTCTGAGTTCTACAGACAATTCCTTTGACTTCATGCTTGGTTTGTGCTCTGACATGCACTGTGAACTGTGGGTCCTTATATGTAGACAGGTGTGTCTTTCCAAATCATGTCCAATCAACTGAATTTACCCCAGGTGGACTCCAATTAAGCTGTAGAAACATCTCAAGGCTGTGAATACTTATGTACACGTAATTTTTTTTTTTTAATAGATTTGCAAAAATATTTTAAAAAGTCACATTGTAATTATAGAGTATTGTGTGTCAAAAAAATTAGAATTTCATCCATTTTGGAATAATGATGTAACATAACAAAATGCGGAAAAAACGAAGGGTGGTGAATACGTTCCAGGTGCACTGTACTCGTGTACAGGGACTACACCAACACACAGAACTCTTGGTATCACAATTTAGAGATTTTTAATTCTCAACACAGCTGCTCTGCTTAAAATAGCAGTGGCAGTGCATGATAAGAAACAACAAAGTTAAAAGCCTTTATCTAATGAGCTGAATCACATTTGCATCTCTATTCACATTGACTTACAAGATGGCTTATTAGTCCCTCTGGTGAGAAAAATGAGAGATGGTGGGGGTTTTTTAACAGGTAAAATAAACAAATATCGCTGGAAATAAAGACAGACAGGAAAATAAGTCTAGAACTTTGAAGGAAAACAGAAATGATTTATAATGAGACTAGAAGCACTCAGAGTGCAAACCTCCGCCACGGCCATGGGGTCACTGACGCCATAACATCTACACGCCGTGGAATCATTGAACCTAAAAAGTCTAACAATGATGTTTGCTCAGTAGTAAAAAAAAGTTTCATCTGCTGTGACTGGATAGCATGTATCCTTAGCGCTTGGCATCACAGTTTATTGCAACTTGCACCTTTCCCAGAAGCTACTGTCATCTGAGCACTGATATTGATGTTGCATGTGCTTATAGACAAAAACAAATGAGACAAAATTCAATTTATTATTCAACTAAACTGCAAACATATGAATTTTTTAACATTTATGAAACACTTCTCTAAACAAGGCCATAGGGTCACTGACCCTAAAGAGATTCCCTCCTTGGCACAGTGATCTATTCAACAATTCAGTGTTACAACCAAAACTATGATACGTACACTTTTCTTTCCTTTATATTTGACATCCCTGACCATGAAAACATACCACTAGAACTTGGAATCACTTTTATGTCTTTATTAGTTCAAAAGTTATTGCATAAAAACGATTTTTCAGTAATGGCGGTTTTCTTCTGGATCTAGCTCCATAACATTTGAAGCTACATCAAGTCTGATGACACCTTACTGAATCAGTACAGATTCAGCTACAGTTTGGTGTTAGTTGTGCATCTCTAGCTTCATTTGTCACCTCACACTGACACATTTTCTATTTTCCCTATATTTTTGCATATTCTGGATCACCAGATCCGGAATCCGGATCCGATCAGCACCAAACTTTGTTGCTTGATAGAAGATTTGACTATGTTACACCCTAATTTTTTTCAAGCCTTTCTGCCTTGTTTTTGTGGAGTTAGAAACTAGAATGTCAAAATTCCCCCTATTCCACAATGGTGAAGAATCCTTTAAAAAATTCCTGGATCGGGATCACCACTAAAATTGAATCACTTGTTCCTCTTGTCATTTCCAACAACTCCACAAAATTTCATCAAAATCCGTTCAAAACTTTTTGAGTTATCCTGCTGACAAACAGAAAGACAGACAAACAGACGCGACCGAAAACATAACCTCCTTGGCGGACGTAATGAAGATGAAATTAAAAATGTTGCACTATTCCCAGTTTTTCCACTCACAGAAGCCAAACGTTCTTCCAGAGTTGTGTCTTGGTGGCTTCCCTCACTTGTCTCCTTCCAGCATGGACATTTAGTTTTTGAGAACTGCCTATCTGACACAGATTTACTATAAAGTACCACACTGTTTGTATTTATGAAAAAGTCTAACAATGATGTTTGCTCAGTAGTAAAAAAAGTTTCATCTGCTGTGAATGGATAACATGTATCCTTAGCGCTTGGCATCACAGTTTATTGCAACTTGCACCTTTCCCAGAAGCTACTGTCATCTGAGCACTGATACTGATATTGCATGTGCTTATAGACAAAAACAAATAAGAGACAAAATTCAATTTATTATTCAACTAAACTGCAAATATATGAATTTTTTTAACATTTATGAAACACTTCTCTAAACAAGGCCACAGGGTCACTGACCCTAAAGAGATTCCCTCCTTGGCACAGTGATCTGTTCAACAATGTTACAAACAAAACTATGATACATACACTTTTCTTTCCTTTATATTTGACATCCTTGACCATGAAAACATACCACTAGGACTTGGAATCACTTTTACGAGGTCTGTCCATAAAGTATCGTACCTTTTTATTTTTTTTTAAACTATATGGATTTGATTCATATGTTTTCACGTGAGACAAGCTTGAACCCTTGTGCGCATGCGTGAGTTTTTCCACGCCTGTCGGTGACGTCATTCGCCTGTGAGCACGCCTTGTGGAAGGAGTGGTCCCGCCCCGTCGTCGGATTTTCATTGTCTTGAAATGGCGGAATGATTTGGGGTTTTTTTGCCATCAGAATTTTTTCAGAAGCTGTTCGAGACTGGCACCTGGAAACTATTCGAAAAATGTATCTGGCTTTCGGTGAAAATTTTACGGGCTTCACATAGACTAAGGTCTGGTAGTAAAGCTTTAAGGACCCCTTTAAGGACGCTCAGCGTGCCGCGCTCCGAGCTGCGACGACACGGCATAAGCCACCGGACCATTTCTGAGATGATGGCTCTGTGGATACGAGACCGTCGTGTGCTCTTTCTCTGGTTATCACAAGAGCTGGACATCAGCCATTTTCCGGCAGATTTCACTTTTAACAAGAGATTTTGTCATGGAAAGCCGCGCGGAGGCTTCGCGCGTCACGACCGATTCGCTTTGGAAGCGAGACAAAGGAACACCTCCGTTTCGGCGTGTCAGAGGACAAGTTTGGACATGTCTATCTTGGCTTTCAATGCTTACCAGTCCAGTAAGTATCAGTGAAATTGTGGAGAGCTGGAATCCGGATCTGATCATCACCAAACTTTGTTGTTTGATAGAACATTTGACTATGTTACACCCTAATTTTTTTCAAGCCTTTCTGCCTTGTTTTTGTGGAGTTATGGCACTTTTCTACTACAAAGCTCCAGCACTACTCGGCTCTACTCTACTCAGCTCTACTCGGTTTGGTTCCAAGCGTGTCCTTTTCTACTGCAAATAGTACCTCTTCAACGTGGGCGGGGACAGCAAAGCAAACTGCGGTGACGTCGTTTTATATGCGACACAAACATAAACAATGGTGGACTCCGTGTGTTTACTGCTGTGAGTTTTTAAGAGAAAGTTGCTGGCGGTGAGACAAAACACGCTTGAGAAGTACAGAAGACTTTGGGAATTCATACAACAATATGAAGATGAAGACGAGAAGATACAAGCTGCTAAAGAGACGAAGAGACAAAGCATGACGGTAAGCTAATCGTTAGCTTCCTAAGTAATAACTGCAGGCTGTCGCTATTAACTATTAAAATTGTGGCTGTCAAAATAAAGCGTTAATTTAGATTAATTACAATACCTATCACGCCTTCAGTCACACTTTACCCGAGATTACTGATCGGGTAAATGCCCTGTTCCTGACCACGTATTTTGCCTTGCCCTCATCTGTACCTTTACTACGCGGCCTGCCTTTCTGTGTACCGGACCCTGGACTGTCTCCCGAGGTGTCAGCGCACATCCACCGGCGCGGCTCCACCTGAAGCCCGAGGCGTCAGCGCAGTTCCACCGGCGCGGCTTTACCGAGGCCCGAGGCGTCAGCGCACATCCACCGGTGCGGCTCCACCTGAAGCCCGAGGCGCCAGCGCACATCCACCGGCGTGGCTCCACCTGAAGCCCGAGGCGTCAGCGCAGTTCCACCGGCGCGGCTTTACCGAGGCCCGAGGCGTCAGCGCACATCCACCGGCGCGGCTCCACCTGAAGCCCGAGGCGTCAGCGCAGTTCCACCGGCGCGGCTTTACCGAGGCCCGAGGCGTCAGCGCACATCCACCGGCGCAGCTCCACCTGAAGCCCGAGGCGTCAGCGCAGTTCCACCGGCGCGGCTTTACCGAGGCCCAAGGCCCGAGGCGCCAGCGCGGAGTTATCTGACCATGGGTCCGAAGAAGGCACTGACGGCGGAGGAGGGAGACGATATCAAGAAGTCCCTGGACTTTTTGTCTGAGGAAATCTCTGTGGTTAAAATGCAGCAGAAATCCATTATGGAGCTGGTGGAAGAAGTGAAGGCTCTCCGGATCCAGAATGCCGAGAAAGACCGGCGTCTGGTGTACCTGGAGAACCGTGTTGCGGAGTTGGAACAGTACACAAGGATGAACGACGTTATTATTACAGGAATTCATATTAAACCGCGATCCTACGCACGGGCGGTGTCAGAAGACAGCGGAGGGGTGGCCAACGAGCAGGAGGCCAGCTTAGTGGAACAACAGGTGGCTGACTTCCTGCAATCTAAAGGTATTCAAATGGACTGTAATAACATTGAAGCGTGCCACCCCCTGCCCAGGAGAGAGGATGGAGACAAGCGAGCAATTATAATGAGGTTTGTCAACAGAAAACATAAAATGGCATTGTTAAAACAGGGACGGAAACTCAAAGGAACAAACGTATTCATCAATGAACATCTGACCAAAAGAAACGCAGACATCGCCAGGAAAGCTCGTTTCTTAAAAAAGCAGGGAAAAATTCAACAAACATGGACATCCAACTGCAAAACATTTATCAAATTGAATGGAACACCAGAACAAGCGAAGGTTATGGTAATCAGGAACATCGAGGATCTGGACAAATATGACCAATAAGGTATGAGGACACAAACACATCACAACACCATGACACAGACCAGAGGAACCTATTCATCTACTACCTATTCATCTACATCTGGAGACAAGAAGGATATAACTCAAAGGATTGCTGATCATGGAAAAGTAGAACTGAGAACATTTAAATACACAGACCACAATCAATCAATCAATCAATCAACTTTTTTCTTGTATAGCGCCAAATCACAACAAACAGTTGCCCCAAGGCGCTCGATGTACAATGTACTGGACTTGGAGCACGATATAGACCCGGACAATAATTTCTTCTCAAATATCAATGACAGTTGTTGCTATTATACAGATGAACAGTTTAATCGGATCATCAGAACGGATAACAAATTATCAATAATCCATTTCAACAGCAGAAGTCTATATGCAAACTTTAACAACATTAAAGAATATTTAAGTCAGTTTAAAAAAATATTTAACATAATTGCTATATCAGAAACATGGATCAATGAAGATAAAGGAATGGATTTTGAACTGGATGGATATTAATTTAATTGTGTAAACAGAAAGAATAAGAGTGGAGGAGGAGTGGCTGTGTATGTGGATAAGAACATGGATTATAAAATAGTAGACAATATGACAACTGTGATTGATAACTTATTAGAATGTATAACTATTGAAATATGTGAAGAAAAAAACAAAAATGTATTAGTCAGCTGTATATATAGAGCACCAGGATCTTGTATTGAAACATTCACTGACTGTATGGGAAAAATGTTCTCAAAAACTAATCAAAAAACTGTGTTCATTTGTGGTGACTTAAATATTGATCTGCTCAATCCAAATAAGCATAAAATAACAGATGAATTTATCAGTATAATGTACAGTATGAGTTTATATCCAAAAATCACCAGGCCAAGCAGAATTACATCCCATAGTGCTACCTTAATTGATAATATATTCAGCAATGATATTGAGAATAACACTGTGAGTGGATTATTAATCAATGACATTAGTGATAATCTACCAGTTTTCATCGTTTATAATAGAAACCATCGGCGGAATCAGCCAGAGGAGAAAATAAAATACAGGCGAGTGCGGACAGAGGAAAACATGAACACACTAAAGAAGGATTTACAGGAGCAAAACTAGGAAAAGGTATACAGTGAAAGTGATGTTGATAGTGCATATGAAACTTTTTTACAAATATTTACATCATTATATGATAAAAATTGTCCAATTAAACAAGACTACAGAAAACAAAAAATCCAAGCTCGACCATGGATGACGAAAGGGTTACAAAATGCATGTAATAAGAAAAATACACTGTATAGAGAATTCATAAAACTAAAGACTAAAGAGGCAGAAAATAGATATAAGAAATACAAAAATAGATTAACTAATATTATACGGGTATGTAGGAAGGAATATTATAGTAACATATATAATAACAAAAACAATATTAAAGGAATATGGGATATATTAAATAGCATTATCAAAAATGGTAATAAAAAACAGAGTTACCCTCAGTATTTCATTGATAATAATGTCAAGAAGGAAAATAAGGATGAGGTAGTCAACGGTTTTAATAATTTTTTTGTAAATATTGGACCAAGCTTGGCAGAAAAAATTCCCGATTCCCAACCTGAGGATTGGGATAATAATCTCATAGAAAGAAATCCCTGTTCAATGTTCCTCACAGCAGTGGATGGAAAAGAAATTATAGACATTGTGAATAATTGTAAATATAAAACATCTACCGATTTAAATGAAATTGATATGGTGGTGGTAAAACAGGTCATTGAATGGATTGTAGAACCATTAACATACATCTGTAACTTATCATTTCAAACCGGTAAATTTCCCAATCAAATGAAAATAGCTAAGGTTGTGCCGCTGTATAAGACTGGGGATAGACACCACTTCACAAATTATAGACCTGTTTCTTTGCTTCCACAATTTTCCAAATTATTAGAAAAGTTATTCAATAATAGATTAGACAAATTCATAAATAAACATAAATTACTTACTGATAGTCAATATGGATTCAGAGCACATAGTTCAACATCACTTGCATTAATAGAATCAGTTGAGGAGATTACAAACGCCATAGACCACAAATTACATTCAGTTGGAATATTTATAGACCTTAAAAAGGCTTTTGATACAATCAATCATGACATATTAATCAATAAACTTGAACAGTATGGGATTAGGGGGTTGGTGTTGCACTGGGTGAGAAGCTACTTAAGTAACAGAAAACAGTTTGTGAAGTTGGGGGAATATACATCATCATGCTTGGACAATGCTTGTGGCGTCCCACAGGGGTCGGTATTGGGTCCAAAACTGTTTCTAATTTATATAAATGATATTGTCAATGTTTCCAAAATATTAAAATTAGTATTATTTGCAGATGACACAAGCATTTTTTGTTCAGGGGGGGATTTGCAGGAGTTACTGAGGAGGATCAGTATAGAAATGGGAAAATTGAAAATATGGTTTGACAGAAACAAATTATCATTAAACTTAAGTAAAACAAAATACATGTTATTTGGCTATTGTAATACAGACATACAGGTTCAGTTACAAGTCGAGGGGGTAGATATTGAAAGGGTACATGAAAATAAGTTTCTGGGGGTGATAATAGATGATAAGATAAACTGGAAGACTCATATAAAACATATACAAAGTAAACTGTCAAGAAGCATTTCAGTTCTAAACAAAGCGAAACATATTCTGGACCACAACTCACTCCGCATTCTTTACTGCTCACTGGTTTTACCATATTTACAGTACTGTGCAGAGGTATGGGGTAATACTTATAAAGGTACAACACAATCACTATCAGTAATGCAGAACCCACCCGGAAGCGAACATTTGCAAACATCAAACAAATGTTCATATAATGTTTGTTTACTGTTCAGCAAGTTTGCAAACGTTCATGTAATGTTCGTGATGTTTGTCTAATGTTTGCATGGAAGCGAAAATTTGCGAACATCAAGTGAACGTTCATAGAATGTCCATTTACTGTTCAGCAAGTTTGCAAATGTTCATAGAATATTTGTGATGTTTGTCTAATGTTTGCATGAAAGCAAACATTAGACAAACATGTAAGCAAACATTTGCAAAAATCAATCAAATGTTTATAGAATGTATGCTTAATGTTCAGTGTGTTTGCGAACATTCACATAATGTTCATGTTGTATGTGTAAAGCTTGCCTCTAAATAAAAGTATAAATTAAATTATTATTTAATTATTACAATTATTTTGTAAAATTTCATATTACAGGAAAACATTAAATATCATTTACTGCCTACAGAAAGTTAATGTTGGACTCCATTTAAATTATGTGTGCAAACATAGGTAGAATGAACAATAGGAAATGATTTCAACACTCATGGTAACCAATAATATGTCGATTTATGATTTATTCAGACCTACTGAATATACGAGAGTAGGCTGAAAAGTTCTAAGGCTCCCCATGAAGGAGTAATGCATTAACTGCATTATAGTGAGCCTTAGAACTTTTCAGCCTACCCTCGTATAATTTCAAGATTACTGTGATAAACTGACAGAGCTAACTCAGAAACATGTCTTGGGGCAACTTGCATAAACATGCACTCTGTTAATTGGAATATTATTTTTGCAATAAAAAATTTACATCACTACAGACTGTGATTGTCAGCTACTGAAATATGTTTTTTTATGGAAACAGATTGCAATGGCAGCTTATTATCCAGAAGTCCGACAGACCTGAGTTACATACATTTTGCCATATTTTCTAAAAGCATAATATCTTTAGCATTTTTGGAAATAAGGAAAAATACATTAAAGGTATTAAAATTGATTTACAACATAATGTTTTCAACATGCATGAGCAGGAAACATTGACATTTAAATAAAACAGCTCATAGACAAATAATATTTTTTACTGGTCACTTCACAACTTGCAGTTCAAACATTATCAGACATGTTTTTAAACAAACATGCTGAACATGAGATGAATAGTCACACATGTCACAGTCTAACAGTGTTTGGTGGGAATTATTACCATAACATATTTCTTCCTTTCTGATTCCTTTAATTTCAGCTGCTCAATTCATGTTTTCAGTGAGGCATGATATTATAATTATCCAGGGTAAAAAATGTACATTGTACACATTATAACACCTGGATACAATCATTTCTGAATGTAAAATGCAACATTCTCATTCTGGTAAAAAAAAAAAAAAAAAAAAAAAAAAAAAAGCTTGTAGTGCTCTCCACCAAACAGAGGGTGGCAGTGGTGCACCGAGTTGGGTTAAAACCCGCTGTTTAACGAAGAAGAAGAAGAAGAAGAAGAAGAAGAAGAAGAAGAAGACGAAGACGACGACGACGACGACTTGGCTAATTAACAGTGCTGCATGCTCTCCGCTCTCTTTTGGCAAATAAAAGTTTATGTTCAAGACATTAATTTGCCTGTTCAGTCTCTATACTACGATTAAGAGACCACTGAGAGCAGAAGAGGAGACTAACGCTGGATGATCATCGACTGGATCACAGAAAACCAACACAACCACGAGTTAGCAGCTAGCTTCAAATGGCGAGGCCTTCCTATAGTCATCACGAGGTAATGGAACCTGATGTGAGCGCAAACCCATTTTAGACAGAAAAGACAGAACTTGCTTGAAGCTTGATTATGCCAGACATGGACTAATGAGAACCAAACTAGCACATTTTTGACTAGCACGGAGCTAACGTTAGCCACAGAGAGGCACGGGCCTAATTCATATTTTGTCCATGTTTTAATTTATTCTGATATTAAGCCAGAAGCCTAAAGGTGTCAGTAAGGTGTGTGTGGGCATATCACTTCCAAGGACATGCAGGTTGGGTGAATTGGAAACTTTATAATTGTCCAGGTCACTTATAAAAGAGGTCTCGATCTCAAAGGGACTAATTTGCTTAAATAAATGCTAAATTTAAAATATACATAACTTTTTATGACCATGACTAATATATATACTCTGTCTTTAAGTTTAAGTTTAAGTAATGTCAGTGCCCAGAAAGAGACTTTATAAAGATAAGTTTGATAATATTTTCGATCGTTTGTTCCCCACCACAGTAACCATGCCTGCTGCCTTAAGAGTTGTTAAATCACTGAATCCTCCATCTGACCAGTCAGTTGAGTGGGTGCCTGCAGTTGATTCACATCAGCCCGATCTTTATCCCGAGGTTTGTACTATAATGGTTAAATAAGATTGTTCAGTGTCTTGTGCCAGAAGATTCTAAAAATTCACATTCAGCAAGTAAAATATTCAAAATTTCTGGCAAGAAATATTCTGTTCTATTTGGGATATAATTTGAAAATACAGTAAAATCTGCCAGTAATGAAGTTGTATATACTAACTTTCCTTATTTAAAGAAATAATTTATAGGTCTTGTTATTTAATTGACATGTTTATTTATTGCTGATATAAAGTTACAGAATTCCTTTTATAAAAACTCAGTTTCTATGTCCCTTGCATAATGTTTCATTTGCATAGTGTGTGCATACTGTCTATGGTACCATACACTTGAAACAGGAGGACTTGTATGCTATACTACTGAGGTTTACCACCTTATCTGGTGTGGGAAAAGTGATCTGTCCAAAAAAAAAAAAAATTGAGATTCTTTTGGTGGGTAAATAGACCTGAGAAAACACCAGAATTAGGGCTGAAACGATGAGTCGAGTAACTTGAATAATTCGATTACAAAAAATGTTTGAGGCAAATTCTGTGCCTCGAAGCTTCGTTTAATGTTGTAGCACATATGTCAGGCCTGTGTGTGGCGCTGCAACATCCGCAGAAAAAAAAACAAAAGGCGAGCATAACAGCTAATCAAATTAGCAGTGATAGCTACCTCTTTCCAACGTGACACATAGAGTAAAATAAAGCCTTTTAAGAGAAAGATGGTCCATACTGATCATCTGAAATAGACTTACTGTGCATTTAAAGCGAAGCAGTGTGTTTGTCTATTTTTCTGCTCTACGTGGGGAGGGACTATTGACCCGGTGGCCAGCTGCTGCCTCTCTCTGCCCAGCGTGAGGAGCTCTCAGACCGGGCGAGTCACAGCTCTGTCCCCGGCTACATTGACAAACAGCAGAAGTCCACTCTTTCTTCTGTGTTTACCTCAGACTCACACTGAGTGTTTCACTTTTTAATGATGCGTTTTTGGGCAACACACAACACTTCACGAACACGGTAACTTAAATAATAAAAAACTGACTGCGATGCTGCATGTTCAACCTCCAGCTGAAATGCATCTGCTGAAGAGAAAGAGGGATAAAAAAATCACGCAGGGACCCAGTCCATCAACCTTTATTTAAAAAAAAAAAACTTGGTTAATTTTTACAAATTGGACAAAACAAAATAGAAGGCTACATCCCATCGCCATTTCAGCAAAATGACAGTGACATTGTGTCATTGCCAGAATAATCGATAGAATACTTGACTGCTAAAATAATTGATACCTACAGCACTAACCAGAATGCATTTGAGATTTCACATTTTTCTGGGGGACAACCACCTGACCAACCATCAGGGCCTTGCCGAGATCTTTCAAGTTTGTTTGTTTTTTTTGTTGTTGTTGTTGTTTTTTTCCTCCATGGCTCACTTTCATCACTGAGTGGTGGCCAAGTGGTTAATGCGCTTGGTTTCAGTGCAAAAGGTTCCGGGCTCAAATCCCACCCCTGCCACATTTCTCCATGTAATGTGGAGTTGCATCAGGAAGGGCATCCGGCGTAAAACCTGTGCCAATTCAACATGCAGATCCACCTCAGATTTGCTGTGGCGACCCCGAGTGCAAACAAGGGAGCAGCCGAAGGGACTTACTTACCTACTTACTTTCATCACTCAGTTCATTCACAGATTTGTCCGTGCTGAAGATGAAAGGTCAACAGCATTGGTTTAATCCTTTGTGAAGCATAGGATTTAATGTAAAGTGAGAACTTCTGTATTAAGTTTGTAACATATGGATCTATATACATTTTGTGTTCCAGGAGAAGCAGAATGACATCATTCACAGTATCAAACAGCTAAATGACAGAGTTGGTGCACTGCATCCTTGGACTGTCCCTGAAAGTGTCGGTTCCCAGACATACCAGGAGAGAGAACAACGTGGACGCTGCTAAGATGATCATCCGAAGAATGGCCAGCTAAACCAGAAGTGTGGGCTTGAACCAATTCCAAGCAGTGCCTGGAAGTAATGGGCCTTCCAGTAAAGTCACTCAAAGAAGTGAGTTAATGTGTTTTCTGTTTGTTAGATCCTCATCACCTTAATAAAGTTTTGCTGTTTCATTTTTTACACAGTATATTATGAAACATGCTGTATTTATGGAAATACGGTAACTAAAGCCTTTCACATTGCATGCTTTATACGCATCAGGCAACGCGTCACGTCCACGCCTCCCACACCCCCGACGCGTTCCGTGTGTGCAAGGGGACGGAGACTTTTGCTCAGATGTTTTTTTTTTTTGTTTTTTTTTTTCTTTCTCCAGAGGAAAGCTGAGTGATCGCCATGTTGTATGTGCGTCGATGAACCACGAAAAAGCTTTAATACAGCAGTCAAATTAATTTTGAGGTTTAAAAAAAACATTTGCAAGGATTTTTCTTCAGAAAACTGCTCTGTATAAATGAGCAGTCCTGTGACACCTTCCTGTTTTGTAGGCATCAGTGGTTTCTGCCGCTAGTCTTCCATGTTTGGACCCGACACATTGTTTCTTTTGGACAGTGTG
Organism: Thalassophryne amazonica; assembly: GCF_902500255.1. NCBI lineage: Eukaryota > Metazoa > Chordata > Actinopteri > Batrachoidiformes > Batrachoididae > Thalassophryne > Thalassophryne amazonica. The sequence continues at coordinate 58,594,507 of NC_047114.1, read as the reverse complement.
AAGCTTTGTCACAGTTCAGAGCGGCAAAAGTTGGATTGGGTTGAACTTTTACCACGTCAGCCTGTTGACAAGCAGGAAATGTGCACACTCCCGGCAGAAGCGATGGTTTAGCTCGGCTTTTGACGTGACGCTTCAGACGCCTCTAAAAAGCAACGCGTTTCATTGAAAATACTTCTTAGACCGATTTGTGGCGCCTCTGATGCTTCCAAAGCATGTGGTGTGAAAAGTCCTTTACACAAATAACAGTGGGTACAGAGGATTAATCATTTTTGTCTGATCTGCTTTCACCTGTGTGGTATACCTAATTGATAACTAAATTGAGAAAATTCTGGAAGCAATATAAACAGCTTGTTAAAAATATAGGGCCTGTCCAATAAGGTGCTGAGTTGAATACCAGTTATGACCATGTAGCTCAAATTATACAATATCTGAACAGAAAAATGTATATAATTGCTTATGACTAACAAAGGAAATTTTCAACTTGCAGCTCAAGAGTACTAATGACAGACTTGATGGTGAGGACGAGGGAACCAGGCACCAGAGGAATGCCCTAATCAATACCTTAACTGCATACACCCCTGGAATGGAACAAGGGAAGTATACAGTAACAGTCATTGTCAGGGGCGGCTTGAACGCTACGGCTCCTGTTTCTTTGGCAGCCAGGACAAGTCAGGAACTGTCAATTGCCAGGGACGTGCCACAAATTTAGAGTTGTCATGGCAACTGCAATAAAAATCACATCAATGGACAGTACTACCATTATTTCTACAATTGTGCCATAATCCGAAGATGTCCTGTCCGAGCAGAATCAAAGAAGTATAGACGGGACCATCCTGAACTTTTTCCTGACCCAAATTACAGGTTTGAAAAACTAACAATCTTGCAAATCTGTTTTTTTTGGGGGGGGGGCAGTCACAGTAGAGAGGCACCGTGACGTCTGGTCTCTGGCTGCGAATCCAACATGGCAGAATCCACTTCAAAACGGTTTCATTTCTGTGTAAATCTAACATGTCTATCATATATTATGTAAAAGCTACTGAAAAACACTTTGAAAACTGAAAACACTGTTTTCACAACCTGATAACACCTCTGCAGTGATTTACAAGGAGCCACCAAGACACCCAGACAACTTAGGAGAAGTTAATAGGCTTACGTGGCTGTGACTGGAGAAATTGTGCACAGTGCAAGCTTTGCATTTTGCATCAATAATCTTAGCTTCATAGTGGAGTAGAGCACAGAAGGATTTTCTTTCACCAAAACAGATCAAATCCAGGCATCTCAGGTGTATCTTCTGGCAATTTGTAGCTAAAGGTTCAGGTCTTCTTTTTTAAGAAAATCCTCCTCTATACAACTTCATCATGAAGATGGATAACTGGTGATACAAAATGCAAGCTTGAACTGTGCATAATTTCTCCAATCATAGCCACGTAAGCATATAACTTCTGGGTTGTCTGGGTGTCTTGATGGCTTTCCTCACTCTTCTTCTTCTTGCACACTCACTCAGTTTTTCAGAACTGTTCATGCAGATTTACCATAGAGTGCCATATTGTTTGTATTCTTCATAGTTGATGTAAAGTCCAAACCATTCAGTGGCAGCTTTACCCTCAGAGAGCCTCATCCACAACCACCACAAAAGACAGGCAGTACATGGTATTAAGAAGAGGGGTATGTAATCTTTTGATTAGGTTAATTTGAGTAGTTTGTGTTGTCATTATGGTTTGAAAAGAGTAAACACTGTTGTTTGCCGTTAAATGGCTTCACCCAACCATGAACCATGAGGGAAAATAAAGTTTTTGTGTTATTGTTCATATTCTCTGAAAAATGGCCCAAAAAAAAAAAAAAACTAAACTTCTGCCAGGGTATATAAACTTTTGGCCCCACCTGTATACATATAGATTCCAATTAAATAATTATTAAGAAGACTGCACATACGGCTGAGGGTATTTTATATGATATCGGGGTTTATATTCTATAATATCAAAGCTTATGGTCCAGATTAGTAGCATTACTTAATTTGCATTGTACATGGAATATTTTTGATAAATTTAATTTACCTCCAGAGAACCTTTTATTTGGGGATTAAACATTAATTTAAATTAATAATTTTGTATTATTTTTGTATATTTTTTTCATCGTGAATTTCCTCAGGAAATTTATTGATTGTAATATGTTTGTGTTAAACTGTTCAGTTTCGCTAACTGACTAATCTGACTGTCATACTGAGTCTTCAAATCTGCGATTAAAAACTTCCATAGGAATTTTCTCAGGGAATTTATTGATAGTAATGTTTGTGTTAAAACTGTCCACAGTTTTGCTCTTAAGTATGACTTTTATTAATTGTATGTAGATGTCTAAAAGATTGTTGTAGTTTTTGTTTCAAGTGGTGATTTATGTTTAAGTTGAATTTATTTTTGCTCCTAAAATGTGTATTATTGGTTGTATGTAGATAAATAGATGAATTATTATTATTTATTTTTTTTAAGGTTTCATTATTAATTCTAGAAGAGTTATTCTTATATCTGAACATTTTTTTGGAGTAGCGTTTGTGGTTTACCGCTTAATAAATGTTTTGTAACGTTGAAAATTTTTCATTTTATGTGCTTTTTGAGCAATGATGTTTAATTCTGTAAAGATGAATGCCTTTATCAATTAAGTGATTTCAAAAGTTTGTCCATTACTTATTTTATATGTTCCACAATATAATTCCACATTGCAAGTCACTATTGAAATAAAACCTATTGAATTTTAAAACATTTATAAAGTTTGTTTTACTTATTTTTTTTTTTTAGTTCTCAATAGTAACAATCACAAAAATTGTAGGTAATTGAGCAAGAACATTGCACGAGCATCATATGAACAAAGAATGAGGACAGGTAATGTTCGCATGCGAACACTCTACAAATGTTCATTTAATGTTCTGCTGCAACTGTTCATTTGGTGTTTGTGAACACTTGTGAACGTTTGTATAATGTTCATTGAATGTTCACATGCAAACATTACCTGTCCTCATTCTTTGTTCATATGATGTTCATGCAGTGTTCATGCCACGTTTGCAAACGTTCAATGAACATTCAAAGAACATTTGGTTTCTGGGTGGGAAAAGAGCTGTAAGAATTATTCATAATACTGGCTATAGAGATCATACAAATCCACTATTTTTACAATCCAAATTCTTAAAATTCACAGACTTGGTTCATTTTCAAACAGTACAAATTGTGTATAAAGCAATAAACAATTTACTTCCAGCAAATATTAAAAATATGTTTTTTAACAGATCAGGGGATTACAGTCTGAGGGGGAAATTTAATTTAAAGCATCAGTGGGCACGAACAACATTAAAAGGTTTCTGTATTTCTGTCTGTGGGGTGAGGATGTGGAACAGATTGGGAGTGGGGCTCAAGCAATGTCCAAGCATGAACCAGTTCAAACAGCGGTACAAAAATATGTTTTTTTCTAGGTATAGGGAGGAGGAAGAGTAATGAGGGTTAGGGTGTTTTTGTTTTTTGCTTCGGCTTGTAAATATATAGTATTTTGTATGTAAGTAGGTATGTGTAGGTGTATAATTATGTTTGTGTGTATATGTGTATGTATGTTGATGTGTGTATGTATATATATATATATATATATGTGTGTATGTATATATATGTATGTATATATATATAGATATATAGATATCGGTTTAGGCGTGTAGGAATCTATGTGTATATGTGGCAAAGGGTATTACTGGTTGTGGGGAAGAAGGGGTAGGGATAAATAAGCTGATGCTTCACCGTACCCCTTTTCGGACATGTTGGGTACACAGTAGGAACTTTTTTGTTGTTGTCTTTACTGATCTATCTTGTAATTGTTGTATCAAATGTTCAAAATAAACAGTTTTCATTCATTTTCATTCATTCATTCATTCACTTTGCTCCATTTTGTTTTGACGTCAGTGACTTGGTCTGTGAATAAAGACGTGTTTCTGAGAGCAATAAACGTGTTAATGTCAATACTTTTTTTTACCAAAGTAACTTGCTTTGATAACTTATTGTTAAATCTCAAATGTGGGAGTTTGTGCATTTACCGCCGTTCACGTACAAAATGTTGATTTGGTTTTAATGACTGTTAATTAACGTCGTCACTGAAGTCGAACTTGTGGCTGGGGTGCCTGGCGTGCCTGGCTGGCTTTTGTTTGTCTTCTGTTTTCTGTCTTCTGTTTTCCCTTCCAGGTGGCATGCGTTCAGGACTGAGTGGCTGTGTGGCTGAGTTATTAGGACCTCACCCTGATCACCTGAGGCTGGTCATGTGCAGCTCGTCAGGACTCACAGCTGTGGTGCATCTATATGGATTGGGGCATGGTTGCATTTAAGTCTGGAGTACACAGTGTGTATTTGCCAGAGACTCGACCTTGTGACCAGACGGGTGAGATCGTCGTCTTGAGAGCCATCTCATCATCATGGATGCAGAGACCGTACCAGGTTTGATGCCATGGTCTGTGAAAGAGGAGGGGGTGAGGTCTCACGCTCGTCAGCACACTTCCTGAGGTACTTTAGGTTTTGTGACTAACATGAGTACAGTCAGTAAATGTGGTGTCCCTCACACCTTATTATATTGAGCTGTTATGTTAGTCGTTTAATCAGCTTCCACTGCAGTGGAGAATTGAACTGGGTGTTCCATGCCTGCAGGGTGGGAAGCTGATTGGTAATTAAGCCAGGAAGTGTTTGCTGTTTATGTACACCTTTGAGTGGTCTCTCTGTGGTTGGAGTGGTGGACTCACATGATGGTTTCTTCTTTCACAGACTCGGTTGGTCGCGGCCACCTGGGGGGTGTCAGCGGGGTCCTTGGGTCCGAACTGTTCTGGCTCCGGACCGTTTGTGCTGCTGGGAGCGCACCGTTATTCCACCTCGCCAGACCGCGCACTCATTTGTTATTATTTAGCACTCACTGTTATGTTATTAAATTCTGTTATCCTTTGTACCGTGCTCTGCTTATTTTATACTGGGTCCTACTTCAAACGCTGGTCGGTTCTCCGCCCGCGTCCGACACATAACAGTAGTCTCTGGCCAATACATCATGGACCCAGCGGTAGCAGAGGCGGTTCTGCGCCGGGAAGGCGGCAGCAGACGTCAGAATTTATCCGGATCAGTTGCGGGTGCTCTCCGCCCGGATGGTGCGTGTCGGAGAACCCATTATTGAATAGTGATTTGAGCTCTCTTGCAGTCGTGTTCCTGTGGTGTTGCCTTATCCGTGGGTTGTTGTGGAGTGTGAATAGCGACGGCTTCACGTCACACTTCGACCGGATAAGAGGTAAAACGGGAGCTGCATGAGTGTGTCTTTAATGGGTGAACGCGCACGGCGGAGTTCTGTGGCACGGGTCGCTGTGCTTCCTGTTGTTACAGTTGTAGCCCCGTCTCCCCGGGTGAAGATAGCTACTGCGTCTGTTGTGTCAGCTCCGGCGTAATTTAGTTGAAGCACATTTTGGTTGTGTGTTACACGTAGCTGTGCACAGGGAAAGCAGCGTGAGTTGTTTTCTCGGTTACCAAAGGGGTTTTTATTTTTAGCACTTTGGCTCCCCCTGTTGGTGACTGAGTCACATTACCATTATTGCTCTTAAGGTGGAACAGGTGTGTTCCATTTGTTTGAGCTTAACGGTATAAGTCACTTAGTTTTGTGTTGGTTCATTTTTTGTGGGTGTTTTTTGAGTTGGTTTTTGTGTGGGATGTTCTACACTATTAGTGTTCTGGGGTCGTGACCTTGCAGGCTGTCTGGAGCATAGAAAGGACCCAGGTAACTTTATGTTAGTCTGTTAGTCTTTCTTTTTTATTTCTTTTGGTTTCACCTCCCAGGGTTTGATGGGACGGTCCTCTGGGGGGTGATGGGGGGGGAATTGGGTTGTTTTTTCTTTTTCTTTGTTTTTTTTTTTGTTTTTGTTGTGCCCTCTCTTCTCCTCTGGCTCCAGCCGTGTGAGCCGTAGGTTGTCGGCGTTGCTGGTGTGGTGCAGTTTGGTTATGCTGGGCGTTTCCCAGGTAACCTCTGCACCTGGGAGGGGGGGGGGGTTTCGGGGTGTTGTTTTTTTTTTTGTTGATTCCCTGTTCCACCTCCGGCTTCAGCGCACCTTTGAGCCGTATGCCATCGGCGTAGCTGAGGTTTGGGGCAGTGGAATATACCCGCAGCTGGTGGCTGGTTTGGAAGTCGGAGGGGTGGCGCCGTTTTGTGCCGTCTGCCATTACCGCTGTTCCACTCCTCCCGGTTGACTTCTGGGGTATAGTCGTGGTTGGTGACACTGGACGTACTTCCAGTTTCCACTGCGCCGAGGGGGTGGGGTTGGTGTTGTTTTGTTTGTATGTTTGTTGTTTTTTTTCCTTTGTTTTTCCCCCCAGTTTCCGCCCTCAGGGTGTGACTGTGGTGTCCTCTGGGGGGGAAGGGCTGTGGGTCCATCTAGCCATAGACGGCCGGGGCTGGGTCTGTTAGTCATGAGGGGGGGCGTCTCCTGGGGTTTGATGGAACGGTCCTCTGGGAGGCGCTGGGAGTCCCTGTGGGTGACTTTGGATCCCAGAGGGACCTTGGCTGTGGTTATTACTCCTGGAGCTGGCGGGATGTCCTCTGGGGGGTGTTGGTCCCTACATGTCGTCCGGGGGGGGGGGGGGGTTAGCGTTTTTTGTTTGTAAGCTTAAGTTTGGGTTGTGTTTTTCTTTTCTCCTCTTCCCGGGGTTTGATGGGACGGTCCTCTGGGGAGGGGGGGGGTGGTTTGGTTGTTTGTGTTTGTCTTTTTTGTTTTATGACTAAACAGACTTTAAACATGGTCGGACAAAGGCTGACCGCACAGGTTCAAGAACTCCTGGCCACACCTGTGCAAATTGAATGACAGAAACAAAGGCAAAGATGCAGTCAGAGGTGAAGACGTCAACAGTTCTATGAAGATTCAGTTGGAAGATGAATGCAGATACTGTTTCCAGCCATGGTCCCTGGAGGGGGGTGTTTTTCCTGGGCCAGGTTTGTGTGGTCGCCAGGAGGCTTCCCATGAGGGTGGGGTGCTGTTGTGGCTGGGGTGCCTGGCGTGCCTGGCTGGCTTTTGTTTGTCTTCTGTTTTCTGTTTTCCCTTCCAGGTGGCATGCGTTCAGGACTGAGTGGCTGTGTGGCTGAGTTATTAGGACCTCACCCTGATCACCTGAGGCTGGTCATGTGCAGCTCGTCAGGACTCACAGCTGTGGTGCATCTATATGGATTGGGGCATGGTTGCATTTAAGTCTGGAGTACACAGTGTGTATTTGCCAGAGACTCGACCTTGTGACCAGACGAGTAAGATCGTCGTCTTGAGAGCCATCTCATCATCATGGATGCAGAGACCGTACCAGGTTTGATGCCATGGTCTGTGAAAGAGGAGGGGGTGAGGTCTCACGCTCGTCAGCACACTTCCTGAGGTACTTTAGGTTTTGTGACTAACATGAGTACAGTCAGTAAATGTGGTGTCCCTCACACCTTATTATATTGAGCTGTTATGTTAGTCGTTTAATCAGCTTCCACTGCAGTGGAGAATTGAACTGGGTGTTCCATGCCTGCAGGGTGGGAAGCTGATTGGTAATTAAGCCAGGAAGTGTTTGCTGTTTATGTACACCTTTGAGTGGTCTCTCTGTGTGTGGAGTGGTGGACTCACATGATGGTTTCTTCTTTCACAGACTTGGTTGGTTGCGGCCACCTGGGGGGTGTCGGCGGGGTCCTTGGGTCCGAACTGTTCTGGCTCCGGACCGTTTGTGCTGCTGGGAGCGCACCGTTATTCCACCTCGCCAGACCGCGCACTCATTTGTTATTATTTAGCACTCACTGTTATGTTATTAAATTCTGTTATCCTTTGTACCGTGCTCTGCTTATTTTATACTGGGTCCTACTTCAAACGCTGGTCGGTTCTCCGCCCGCGTCCGACACATAACAGAACCGGCTTAAAACACATTAAAAACATTTGTTTTTCATCCAGATTTTAATGTTCAATGGACAAATTTAAAATATGAAATCTAATAAGATAATTATTACAGGAGTCATATTGTGCAGAAAGAATCAGCCTCCAAACTCCCACAATTCTGTTTTTATAGACATTCTTTAAAATATAGCCTTTTTACACAATGAAATTTGCCTGCATTTAACCCATCCAAATTACACTTAGTTCTCCCAATTTAAAATCAATTTACAGCTTGTTTAATAACTCCTTGATATGTAACAAAAATAACCCTGATCCTTTACCTGATTATTAAATGCCCCAAGCACACAGATCTGAGTTTTTTAATATACCTGCAATTAAATGATTCATTTAGATTAACTAATCACAAACCCTGTAATCAATTACATTATTTTTTTAATAACCTGACAGCACTAATTAAAATATGTATGCTGTGTGTGTGTTTCAGATGGTTTTCTCAGAGTCACCGCTGCAAAGGTTCATGCCATGGAATGGGACACCTTTGTCATCATCATCATGTTCTGTTTCACTATGAATTTTGAATAAATTTGTACTTTTTGCTAAAATGTCTCCACGTTTGTCTAACATCAGTTTGATTTGTAAAAGTTACCAAGGCTTACTGATTTAAAGGCTAACAGTTTGAAAAGCTGTTTAAGCATAATCCAGTAGTAAAATAAGTTTTACATTTAATGGGGTCATAAATGTAAATGTAACAGACAGTAAAACTGGTTGTTCAAAATTCCTTGATGTAATGGTGCCTTCACTGAAGTGACTAAACCTTTTTGTTTATGTTAAATACCATTTAGTAAAATCTCAGTTTAGACATGGTTATTCCACCATCTGTGTAAAGATTCAGCCAGGTGTAGTGTGCAGTGTCTTCGGGAGCGGCAAAACCCAAATTAAAAATTCTTAGAAATGAACCTTCATTGCACCAAAACATTAATGACAAAATGTTTTTTTTACTGTTGACTCAGCATGAAATGACAAATTATGATACAGTCACATGAGTCAAATTCTTTACTGCAACAAAAAAAGAGCTAATACAAAAAAAACAAAAATAAAACAACACAAACTATACAAAAGTTTCATGTGTCTGTAGTCTGGGTTGGGGGCGCAGGTCACATGCCCCGGTCACGCATCGCGTGCACAAGGTCGCCCAGCACGCCAAGATATCCCTGATTAAATGCAGCTTCCACCACCGCTGCTTCCTCAAGGATCAGTCGGATGTGTCGATCACACTGGGCCCAGTTCAGCTTCAGCCTCAACATCACTCAAGATGCTGAGATTCGCTTGCTGGAACAGGCTCCCTTTTCTCTTGCCTGGACAATAATGAAGGTAGAAATAGGAAAGCAAATAAAAAAAAAACAACAACAAAACCTTCAGTCTCTGTATGATCATTCCCCAGAGCTTTAGTTATCTTGGTCACTTTGCATAAAAATTATGTTCTTTCAAAATTATCCTCCAACAAATCAGACCATTTGGAGCATCATTTTGAAAGAACATGACTTTTTTGCAAAGCAACCAAGATAACTGAAACTTTGGGATGGTCCAGCTTTGTGGGATTTATTACAATATTTATGGGTTCTGGGTTTTTGTTTTTTGTGAAGGGGGGGGGTGTCACCCTGTATATATCGTATTTGGGAAAGTTAAGGTGATGTGAGACACATTATTCTTACCTGTGATGACACGTTGCTGTGTGGTGCTGGACATTGATACAGATGTTGAAGCTGCTGGTCGAACCCTCCTCGCTTATGGAACTGGATTCTTCAACAAAAACACAAAATGGCGACATGTCAAAAAAAATCACACACACATCACAGTAATGGCACTAAATGAGTCAAATGTACGTTTGTTGTCTTGCTGACTTTAGGTGTTTTTCTGTCAGAAGTTAATACTTTAAAGCGGAGCACGGAGTTAGCTAGCTCGCTAGTTAGCAGTCAGCTAGCTCTCAGCGTACATGAGACAACGATGTTACTTTAACACAAGTTTAGACTCACAATCTTAGTTTGTTAAAGTGTGCTTCCCACCAATGGGATAAGTAACGTTAAACGGTGCTTTCAAGCAGACTACAGTCACAAAAACACTTACCAGCCATCGCTTCTAACAAAACCGAGTTGCGGTCAGCCTGCCTCCCGTTGCTCGCCGATCAGTGTCCATACACAGTGTTCCTGCGGTCGAACCGTTTCCAGCCCTTACGGTCCGACGTACTCCTGTCATTGTGGTCCTGTAATCACTTTTAAGCTTTTTCACCTGTTCTCTGAGTTGCTGTAATGTCCGGTGAGCCGGGCGAGGCCAAAGACTGGGAGATTTTCTCATTTCGGCTCGCTTCATCCACCAAACACAAACGTCCGCAACTCATCCACAGACCACGGTGTGGTTTTGTGCGAGTAAAAAAAAAAAAACGCAGTGAAACGAAAGAAAACGACGGTCGCTGTAACGCCGCTGTGACTATTTAAAATGGCGGGTTTTGATTTTCGTCTTGGACGGCGCGCTCATGACTCGTCCAGTGACGACATTCTCTGACCAATCAGTGGCCGGCAGCCTACTGACGTCACATTTTAGTATCGGCTCGGCTCGCTTGGAACCGCTCCTGAGCAGGTACTACAAAAAGCATCCGGTACCAGGTACTAACCCTAGTGGAAAAGCAAAAAAAAGCAAGTAGAGTCGAGCCGAGTAGTGCTACTTTTGTGAAGTAGAAAAGCGCCATTAGAAACTAGAATGTCAAAATTCCCCCTATCCCGCAATGGTGAAGAATCCTTTAAAAAATTCCTGGATCCGGATCGTGATCCGGATCATCACTAAAATTTAATCACTTGTTCCTCTTGTCATTTCCAACCACCCCACAAAATTTCATCAAAATCCATTCAAAACTTTTTGAGTTATCCTGCTGACAAACAGACAGACAGACAAACAAACACGACCGAAAACATAACCTCCTTGGCGGAGGTAATAAACTTAGATTGAGAAAAGAAAGAAGAGGCCACAGAACAAAGTGCAGAGAGCACAAAGTTCAAAACTAGTTCACCTTCAAAGAGGGAGAGCAAGGGAGAAAAGTGCTGAGCGGCAGGTCAAGAAGATGTACAATGTTTGTGAGGCATAAGGGGGGATGAAGAGGAGAGAAAAGTTGAAGCTAAGTACCAAAGAAAGTGTTGAGGAAGCAGATGGAGGAACAGTAAATAAGGGAGTGAGAGAAGTGAGCATACAAGATGAAAGGAAAAGAGAGGGCGGAGTGACAGAGCTCCTGGTCAGATCTAGCAGACAGATAAATGACCCCCCTGTCACCATTAAACAATGCCTCATTCCCTCCTCCTCCATCTCTCGAACCCTACATGCTTTCCCCTACCCCACCCCCAGCCACCTCTCTCTCTGTAGGTCATCCATCAACCAGCCCCCACACACCAAAACCAACACCAACACAAGCACACACACTATTTACTCATGACTTAAATCAAGTAAAGGGTGACTGCAGCCTTCTAAAGCTTTGTTCACATTATCAAAGTAATGTCTCTTTCATAACTGTATGTTGGTGCATGACAGCATTTTTTCTGCTTTCTTGCACCGCATCAAAAATTCAAATTTGTCGAACATCGTCCACTGCAGCAAACTTTACACTTACACTGAGTGTATGAATGGTGCTCTCAGCAGAGTAGAAGATAATGTTCATGCCTGAACTTCCAGAGTTGTGCAACAACAAATCAGTTTGTAGTGAGACCAAAGCTGAAAGCAAAACAAAAACAAGAAGGCACACATGTGCACCGAGTAACCCCCACCAATAATTTGCACCATGTCATTCAATGAGCTGAGTGTTGACGTGTTCGCTTTGGTCGATAAATTAGGAGATATTCACTGAAGCACGTGCTTTGTCTTCTGATAGTCTATTTGGAAATAAAAACCAACCAGCTGGGATTTGGGTAAATAGAAAAACTGGCACTTGTTTTTTCAAGCTTTAAAGCTGGAAGGTTTATAGTTATTATTATAAGTTATGTTGAACAAACATGATGTTTTTTGTGGCTGTCGCTGATAGTGTAGATATATGCCAGTGAGATACCTGATATTGACAAAAGAAAAAAAATGCACAGTCAGTAGGAGACAATAAAATAGAATAATCAATACTCTGTTCAGTAAAGTAGGGGGAGATCCTAAAAGGGTATAGAGGCTGTGCACATGACATCACAGGTCACATGCAGGGCAGTGCCACCCATAGCTGAAGGTCATCTTTAGCCGGTCACAATACGCTCAGCTGTGTAAACAAGCCATCTCAACTCATCTTTCCTCCATTTATTTCCACTATTACACCATGGGTAGGGTTAGAAATAGTGAAATAAAAAATAAACAGTGCCATCTTAACCCTCTGGGGCCGACCAAGCTTTAATAAATTATAAATAACTTTTGAATGATATCAGATAGAAACTTACTTTTTTTTTTTTGCTGAAAAGTTAACTTCGCGGACGTTTGAGCCAGCCATCGGCCATCCTTGTACTCCTCATAGAAGCTGTGTGATGACGTGCGCAATATGAGTGTCCAATCAGAATTGGTTCACCGTCACATGGTTTTCAAAAATCCAATCGTAGGGCAGATTTACCTCACGTGAAAAGCCAAAGATCGTTTTCAGGAGTGATGTTACTAGTTGGCCCGTCTGAATAGCCCCCTGGGTGCTCCAAAGAGTACATACTATTAGTACATACTCAGGGCACCCTGCGCCATTATGCACAGCGAAAGTGAAAGCAGACAGAGCAGATGGAGAGCCTCTGATGACAATCTCACATGCTCAAACAAAGCGTAACTATCAGGATTCCACCACTAGTTTGCATGTGAATGTTACTGGATAACTCTGTTGCTTTCTCTGCGTAAAGCACTGTTTACTATATCAATGGACAACAAAACACATAGATCATTTTGTATATATTGTTCAAAATGTGCATCTGTGTTTATTGTTTGAACGTTTTTGTTGTACAGTCTTCCACACAAGACCTCAAATTACCTTTATAAAGTTTTGGTGTGTGTTTTGAATAAATGTGTGTGGAAAATTACTTTTCGCTTTATTTCTTCCTTGCCTATTTTTGATTATAAACCTTTATTACACTTATAAAACACAACAAAAACATATATATTCTGAAAGCACAGGTGTCCTGGGAAAAAAGAGACATAAATCTTGATTGTGGGATGCAGGGAGAGCTGTTAACAGCAATAATAAAACATTTATGCCAGGCGAGTGAACTGTCCAAAAATGCCCTCAGACCCCACACGGTTAAATCAGATTTAAAGCATATCTGACTCACATCTGGTCTCAATGCCTGTCCACGTTATATATAGCAACTGACAACATTTGATTTCTGTTTCTGTATTACAGACCTCATTTGCTGTCTAATGAACATCGGTTGCTCCAGTTAGGGTTGAGGCCGATCTGATCCCGGATCGGTATCGATTTCCGATACTGATGGAATTCTTGGATGGGAATTTCCTAATCCAACCTGCGGGAATTTCCAATACCGGAGAGAAACCACGTCTGTGAAACCTCTCTCGTGCTGCCTGCTCCCTGCTCTGTTTACTGCTGAGCGGGAGTAGGGGGAGGTTTCAGAGCTGAAGCTGAGCTGTTTCTTCTGCGCACTGCAGCCGAGAGTTTTAAGCCACGGGTAACTGCAAATTTCTTCCCAGCTCTCGGGTTAAAATGGTCTGTGCCGCTGAGCAGGAATTTTCCAAAAAATGAACTGAATTATTACTGAAAAATCAGCCGCTTCAACGTCCCAAGGCTGTGAAGCGCTTTAACAGCAGCTCAGGGCACAGCTCCGCTGAACGCGAAAGACTTCACCAAAAGTTACTCGCGTGAGTGCCACTGAAAGACAGAGAGCGAGGGAGGGGGAGAGAGAGAGAGAGAGAGAGAGAGAGAGAGAGAGAGACAGAGAGAGCAAGAGAGAGAGAGAGAGAGAGAGAGAGAGAGAGAGGAGTTCTTTTGTTTGCTCCAACAGCTTTTTTAACAATATAAATGTATTTTTCAACTGAAATTGAAAGAGAGACAGAGAGAGGGAGACAGAGGGACAGGACATTTTTTATTTTTTCTGTAACACCTGCTTTGACAATGTAAACATATGTTTCCCATGTCAATAAAGCTTCATTGAAACTGAGAAGGAGAGACAGAGAGAGAGAGACAGACAGACAGACAGACAGAGAGAGAGAGACAGCCAGAGAGAGAGAGAGAGAGACAGAGAGACAGAGAGACAGACAGAGGACTTGATTTTTACTCTTAACACCTGCTTTGACAATGTAAACATATGTTTCCCATATCAATAAAGCTCCATTGAAATTGAAAATTGAGGAGAAACAGACAGAGACAGACAGAGAGAGAGAGTGCTGTCTTTTCTCTTTAAATCTATAAAAATAAGGCTATAAAAGTCTATTAAAAAAATAAATGTCCTTAATTATTTCACCAAAACATCAAATCTAGCTTTCATCTTAAATACACCTGCTGGCAAATTGTAGCTGAACTTTCAGGTCTCCTTTTTAGGAAAATCGCCATATAAAATCAACAATAATGATAATAATATTAAAGCAAACTGGTATTGGATTGGAAAAATATTGGTATCGGCAGATATCCAAATTCAGGTAACTGGATCGGATGGGAAGTGAAAAATTGTGAATCGGTACATCCCTAGCCACAGTATAATGAAAGTCTCACACACATGTAAACAGTCACATGTCTGGTGTCCTGCGTCTGAACACTGAACATTGCAGCTACAGAGTTCTGACTGTGAGCTAGGTTTTTTCATTTTTTCGGTCAAATGCCTGTTAATAGCAAAAGGAGAAGAGACCCACCTATTCTGACCACGTAAAGCTCACAGGGAGCTTTAGATGGAGCTTCAGTTGGTGTTAAAAAGTGAGAGACAAAACAAAAGAGGTAAAATCTGATCTGAGCGTTCAGACAAAAACGGATTTGGAAAAATCTGAATCACATTAAGAACTATCTACGAATGAAGCCTGAAACAGTTTTGGGGAAAAAAAAACAACAGATTAAATGTGTCTTTTGACTGTCTAGACTTGGAGCGTGGAACATTCATTCAACTGAATGACTGAATGGGAGAGTGTGTCCAGACTTTTAACTAGTAGTATATGAGGAAAGTGAGGAAATGTCAACAAGTGGTCACAAGCGAACTTGAGCAATTACAGCAGACTGTGAGGCAACATATGGTTATGTTCCAAATTTGCAAACTGACATCTATGGCATGCCTGAAAAACTCACTGTTATGAAAGAGAGACTTCGTGTGGCATTTCTATAAAATTAATGTTTCAGCTAGAAACTTCATAAGCTGGAGACTGAAATGTAATCATTTTGGAATATTTGATAACATAATGGTGAGCACATTTCACCAAGCTTCTCAGCTACCCATAATTCTCTTATTTTGACTCATCTTTAATTAAGGATGCAAGCAGGAGCCCCCCCCCCAAATTATTAAATAAATGAATTTTTTCAGATACACATGTGGACCCATCAGTAACATGCTCATTACTGGTAAGTCACAGCCAAACTATTTCTGAATAGAACAGAGTTCTCACCAAATCTGGCCCTAACTTCCAGTATTTGGAAAGAGCAGAGAGAGAGAGAGAGAGAGGGCAGGGGGTTCTTAACTTCCTATATGCAAGCATGCAGCACACTGAGGACTTATTTTGATGACTGTCATTTTGGAATACTTTTAATAGAAACTGTGCAAACTGAAAAAAATGGCCAACGTCTTTGTCATTTAAAATGACACCTTGCAAACATTCATTTTACTGCATTACGGCCACCATCAGGCCATACATAGCACATCGACAAAAAGGAAAATTATTCAATGGTTTGAGTAGCTACCTACACATACCCTTCAAGATTTTCCTATCCACAGCTTTCTGCTGAGATGACAATCTTTTTTCAACTGAATTGAATGCCTTTCACCAAGCTACCGTTATGTGAATGTCTGCTGAATATCCAATAACTTTATATCCTGACCTTGGAAGGTTCTCTGGGGATGTAAGGTCAGGTTATCACTTTGAAATCTAGCTGTGGGAGGAAACACTAGATTCTTCATAGAGCTGTGACTGCATAAAGCTGGACTCAGTAGTTTTCAGCTGAGTGAGTGAGAACAGCATTGCACTAAAAAATATGGACCACAGTGCCACAAAATCTGTGAGAGTTTTATAGTAGTCATGATGTAATTAATAACAACCTTGTTGTCATGAATGCTGAAGACAATCAACCAATAAAATCATAAGGTACCTAAATAGCATTAAGGAGTCAGCTTCAGTTAAAGGCTGAATAAGTTTATTTTCTTAAAAAGTTCACAAAATTATCTTAAAATTAAAACTGATCATACATCTTTTCCAAAAGTAAAGGTATGTAAGATACTCTTCATACATATCGCAGATAGGAAATGGTGAAGTAACTTTTTAGAGACATGGAGGGTGTTTTGATAGCAACCATTTATGTAATTTTGTTTCTGAACACAATCAAATTGTGGTTGCAGTGTTGAATTTCAGCTGCAATGCAAAGAAGAAGTCCTCTACAGGCTCTGAAGCCCGTTTGTGCCGGTGCTTATCTCCAGATTCTGTAGCGTGAAGCAGATAATGAATAGAAGCTAAAAGTCGGCACTACAAGCACATCTTGATTACTTAATTTTGAATCCACTTTGTTGGTGTACAGAGGCAAAGTTACAAAAACTGGGTCACTACCCACGTAGTTATAATTAATTCACTCACATAGGTGTGTGGACATTTGGACATGTTTCACGTATACTTTTCATCCATATCCCCCTATGTGTAAAGTATCTTTGGTGATGTGAAAGGCGCAATATAAATTATTATTGCTGTTGCTATTCTCCAGTGTAAGCTTCCCAATCTTCACCTAAAACATAGTGAGGGTTTATAAGGACCCATAAAAAACATTAGTTTATCATCCCCGCCCGCATGCCGAAATCGACCCGCATCAAATTTTTTTTTTTTTTTTTTTTTTTTTGGCAAATTTCATTGACGACGGTACAGCTAGTGCAAGAACCGGCATGTCCGCGAGGTGGCAAGTATGCTTTGGCCAAAGACTGTCATTGACAACCACAGTCATTTGTTCCATCTCACTCACACACAGTATGCATGTTTATCACACTACTAGTGTGCAGTACACTGACTGCATTCAACATGGCAACACGATTTATTTAAAAAATATCTGATATTTTCAGTTCCTCACTTGGTATGCAGGTGCTGTACGTGTCATTTTTCAGGTTTGAAATGACGGTGTATGTACTTGTTTCTAAGACAATAAACCAAAAAAATCCACTATCCCTCACTTTTTTCTGATGTCAAGGATGATAAACTAATGTTTTGTTGCTTTATGGGGCCTAATACTTAATAGGATAATGAAAATTACACACAAAATTATCACACCACTTGCACAGTGTCTTAACAAAAATCTGCTGCTGCTACAAATACTGAATGGTTTGTACTGCACTTTCCACTTTTACTATTACCTCAGACACCACACTGTAAATACTTGTGCACTTTTCTGTCCTTATTGTCGAAATGTCTTGTCCTGTCATCACCGAGGGAAGGCGAGAAACGAAATTTCGATTCCTTGTATGTCTAGTACATGTGAAGAATTAACAATAAAGCCAACTTTGGCTTTGAAAATGCCTAACAAGCAACAGTGGCCTCTAGTGGCCACTGGAAGCATGCAGTTTGCAACAAGCCTTCAAACCGGTCTTTGTTTTTTGTTGCGGTCAGTGTGGTTATAACAAAATGCCAACATGGCCCGAAATAGGAGGTTCACTAGTCCTCGACTGCATGTGTCTGAACCCAAAATTTCAGATCCAAACACACAACAGTTTTAATTGGGTTACTTTGGAAACTGACTGGCATCATTAAACCTTTGCCTGCGTGCTAATCACGGGGCACAGCGTTTCTTCTGAATCCCAAAAGCATCTGGAACTATTCACTAACAGGAAAAACAGACTAATAGATTCAATCTTTCCATTCCTTCACAGTAAGATGTGAGGTGACACAAGGACAATTTTCCTTTTGGACGTTTCATGATGAAAACCCATGTGCTACAACCACCAGAAACATAAGCAATGCTGAAACTGCATTATATCAAAACGCTCTGCGTGTATACTGTAATTAATAAGTAATTAAACCTATTTCGTATATTATTAAATTAGTATTTTTTTTTCTTTAGTAAGCTGTTGAACTTCTATCGTCTTACTGCAAGGAAAGACTAACAAATGCGTTTTTTCTCGAGTACAAAATCGCAAAACAAATAAAATAAACATTACACGCCGTGTAAAGAAAAACTAAACATTTGGCTGGCTTGCCTTTAGCTAGCGGACAGCTCATCTGGTGTAAAGAGAAACAAGAACACTCACCGCACAGAAAGTCAAATACTCTCCAATTAACTTTTTTAAAGCTCGGAGTTAAGAACCGATGCGTGTGCTCCTCTCCGCTGATTTAAACCACCTTATTCCAGCGCTGTTACGCGCGTTACAGCGATGTAACGACGATGCCTTTGTTGCTGTAAACATCAGCTCGCTACAGGCAGGCAGACACCCGCGGAACCGACGCTGACTCTTCTGTTACTCCGCAGAGCTCACGCTGATTGGTTGGTTCCACCACAACGCAGGACTCTGTTCTCATGCTATTGGCTGAGGCTCGGATGGTGCGTTCAGAAACAGTCAAAAAAGCCCGTTTTGAAGTCCCCAAATTATCTGTATAGCCAAATTTAACTCACGAAGTCATTTTTTAAAGAACATTGAAAATTAAGTATAAATTCCATCTACACTATTACAAAGCTAAGAGTATATAACACTCTGATGGGGGGTTTATTAAGCAGATTTTAAATAAGTGCTACATTGTTATTTTCACTGCTTTGTAGTTTATAGAGGAACAAGAGCTTGAATTTCATAAATTAAAAAAGAGAAACAGGGCATTATTAGATCATTTCTATTTGTAAATGATATGTAGTCAATAATGTTAAGTTTCTTATACATTTGTGAGACCTTTATGCTTGTTACACTGAATGAAGCCAAACAATGTGGTTAATAATTCAAGAACAAAAAGTGCAGTTTGTGTCAAAGCCTGGTTTGAACTTTTCTGAGACAGTTTTTCGTAGGATTAATCTCCGAATCAGCCTGAAAGACACTTTAACTTTAAAGTGGGTAAGAGCTAGACCTTCTTCCATATCCCATTACCCATAAATTGCTTCTAGCGAGATATGGTACACTGTAATGTGATTCCCCCCCTTGCACAATAAATAGTGGCCTTAGTGGACCTGCAATTAGTAACAACAAGGTTTCATAAAGCACATGCAAACAAAAGACCTACTTTACATATGACTACTACACTGTGCCAGCATTCTAATTTAAAGTATAAGAGAATACCACAAATAATCTTAAAATATGCACACATGGCCCAAAATAGGTTTGCAGGTCCTCACCTGCATCAATGGGAATCCAGAATTTCAGAGCTGAATGTGGAGTAGTTTTTCCATCATTACTGTCAGAGAATTTTGTGGACTCACTTATTAATGCTGGCCCTTCAAATCAGAAGAAAAAAAAGGATCTTACCAGTTTATTGTTACTGCAGGGAAGTAAATTAAAACACATTTTGTAAATAGTAGAATGTAAGTAACTAAGTGTGGGTAGATGGCAACAATCAAGCCTCGATCTTTGACCAAATGACACTGGTATGAATAGCACCGAAAACCTTAACATAATCACTATTAAGCAACTTGTCCCAACAAATTGTATGATTCTGAAACAAACAAACAATAAAAGATTATATGTTTGTACAGAATATCCTTATAGTTTCATCTAAAAAATACATGAGAAATTGTGCTTGTAGATAACTGACCATGAAAAGAGGGTTAACAGATTAACAGGGATTTGATCAATTATAGATAATTCAGGAAAATTTTAAACAACCACGTTTGACTAAATAATGTAACATTGGCTTGAAGGCCTTGTGTCCCCCATACAGAGTTTCAGAAGGACACTCACGGGCTGACGGACAGCACATCTAAATATAGAGAGGAGAATTAACCTATTAAAAGTTACTTCATCATCCTGGTGAGAGGTGATGTCAGTGAGAGTATTCTCTTCCAATCGCTATAATAGTATTTGCAAATATACGTTTTTTTTTTTTTTTAAATGTATTGAGTAAAATGTCAAGTTGTCTTCATACTATGCACATTAGGATGTAGCTTTAAACAGACCAGTAAGTCCCTTCGGCTGCTCCCTTGTTTTCACTGGTGGTTGCCACAGCAAATCTTAGGTGGAGCTGCATGTTGAATTGGCCCCAACTCTACATTACATGGAGAAATGTGGCAGGGGTGAGGTTTGAAACAGGAACTTTCTGCACTGAAACCAAGTGCACTAACCATTTGTCCACCACATCTCTGCACTATTTATTTCAAATAGCCTTATAAATGATTCTCTAAATTAATTATGAATAACAGAAATTATAAAGGGCAGCATGGTGGATTAGTGGTTAGCACTGTTGCCTCATAGCAAAAAGGTCACGGGATCAATTCCCACCTGTGGCCTTTCTGTGTGGAGTTTGCATGTTCTCCCTGTGTTTGCGTGAGTTCCCTCTGGGTGCTCCGGCTTCCTCCCACATCCAAAGACATGTAAGTTAGGTGAATTAGAAACTTTAAACTGATCATAGGTGTGCATGCAGATGTGAATGTGTTTGTCTATATGTGGCCATGCAACAGACTGATGTCCTGTCCAGGGTGTCCAGCAGCCCTGTGGCTGCTGGGATAGAACCCCCCCCACCACACACACACACACACACACACCATGACCCTTAATTGGAGTAAGCGGTTGAAGATGAGTGACTGAGAAATTATAATTAAGAAATTCTAAGTGATGAAATATTTGCTGTAAATGAAAACACTGACTGAAACAAAAGTATTGACCTGCAGCAGTAGTACCAGTATCTGAAATTAAAGGTCTTCATGTACAACTATAGTACAACTGAATGACTTCCATAAGTATTAGACGCATTTATGAATTCTGTAAAACCAACAGAGAGGACTATGGTTGAGCAGGTCAATTGTGTGCTTTCTAGCCCCACCTAGAGGTAGTAAAAATTAACACCAGCCCTCCTGTCGATGGTCTTAATAATTAAAAACAAATAACAATAATTTCTAGTATAAACACATGTTCAACATACTAAACAACAATAATAATATACAACAGAAACTATACACATTCTCATATGTAAAAGATCTGTCAAAAATTTATCATGCATCAACTATTTACTTGTTTTGCATGTTTTAGGTATGAATCCCTAAAACCAAGGCAAATCTACAAAAAAATGGAAATAACTGCAAAGCAGCACACACACGTAGGCACACAAAAACCAAAAACTGACATAACCCTCATTGCAAATGTGTTTATTTTCTTTTGTGCGTTTAAAAATGTGAACAGCTGACCTGACAATACTTTATCTTCCAGACATCATTCTGGTTGCATCATCATTATCATTTACACACACCACACACACACACACACACACACACACACACACACACACACACACACACACACACACACACACACACACACACACACACACACACACACACACACACACACACACACATACACACACATATTACATGTAGACATTGAAATAAGAGGTTGAGAAACAGAATTTAAATTACGTTTACACTGTTTATGCAGTAGTTGCATGTTTATGTCCATTTTGGTAACTAATGGCAGGGGGGCACAAAACAGAAAACCTATTAATGTTTACAGGAGAACAAGAATGTTAAAATGAGTCAGGATATAGCATTTAGTGAAACTGCACACAAAGTTTAAAGGCACCATGTTGGAACTCCACAAGCGGGTCTCAGGCCTGTGCTGGTTTATCCGGCTAAACTGCGTACCACTGTCAGTGTCCCGACGGGGAGAGAAAGTGGCAGCAATCTGCAATGGATGCCAACAAGTTTGTGCAGGATCTGTGCAAAGCCTAGGGGTGTGTGTTCAGAGCCTTCTCTTACACACACACACACACACACACACACACACACACACACACACACACACACACCTTCAACCATTTAATCCAATTAAGGGTTGCGGGGGGGCTGGATCCTATGCACACAGGGCCACAAACAGACAAACAAACACAGTCACACCCACATGCACACCTATGGACAATTTAAAGATTCCTATCCACCAATCCACCTAACCCGCATGTCTTTGGATGTGGGAGGAAACCGGAGCACCCGAAGGAAACCCATGTAAACACGGGGAGAACATGCAAACTCCACACAGAAATGCCACAGGCGGTAATTGAACCCATGACCTTCTCACTGTGAGGCAACAGCGCTAACGACTAAGACACCATGCTCCCCTGCCTTCTCTTAATCCTTTTGTTTTTCTTCCCTTGTAATATCATTCAGTGTTAACTTTGTTGATGAAGCACAACTGCCTCTGCTGAAAATGCTCGTGTAATGGTTGAAGAAGGAAGAATCAATAGGAGCAACAAATTACCATGTGGGCTCAGTTACACTTCAGAAAGCCATTGTCAGTTAACACAGTTCATCGCTACATCTACAAGTGCAATTTAAAACTACCATGCAACGCGAAAGCCATACATCAACAACATCCATAAACGCCACCACCTTCTCTGGGCCTGAGCTCATTTAAAATGGACAGACGCAAAGTGGAAAAGTGTGTTCTGGTCTGATGAGTCCACATTTCAAATTGTTTTTTCAGATTGTTACCAGCGCAATGTTCAAAGCCAGCATCTGTGATGGTATGGGGGTGTGTTAGTGCCCATGGCATGGGCAACTTACACATCTGTGATGGCACCATCAATGCTGAAAGGTACATCCAGGTTTTGAAGCAACACATGCTGCCATCCAAGCAACGTCTTTTTCAGGGACATCCCAGCTTATTTCAGCAAGACAATGCCAAGCCTTATTCCGAATTAGAGCAAATAAATGTTTTCCCTCAAAATTCTATTCACAACACCCCATAATGCCATGAAGTTATTTTTTGCAAATTTATTAAAAATAAAAACTAAGAAATCACCTGTAGATATTCACAGCCTTTGCTCAGTATTTTGTTGAATCACCTTTAGCAGCAAATACAGCCTCAAGTCTTCTTGAATATGATGCCACAAGCTTTGTGCACCTATCTTTGGACAGTTTTGTCCATTCCTCTTTGCAGCACCTGTCAAGCTCCATCTGGTTGGATGGGGAGCGTTGGTGCACAGCCATTTTCAGATCTCTCCAGAGATGTTTAATCGGATTCATGTCTGGGCTCTGGCTGAGCCACTCAAGGACATTCAGAGAGTTGTCCTGAAGCCACTCCTTTGATATCTTGGCTGTGTGCTTAGGGTCATTGTCCTGCTGAAAGACCAACTGTCACCCCAGTCTGAGATCAAGAGCGCTCTGAGCAGGTTTTCATCCAGGATGTCACTGTACATTGCTGCATTCATCTTTCCCTCAATCCTGACTAGTCTCCCAGTTCCTGCCGCTGAGAAACATCCCCACAACATGACACTGCCACCACGCTTCACTATAGGGATGGAGCCTGGTTTCCCCCAAACATGACACATACCATTCAGGCCAATGACTTCAATCTTTGTCTTATCAGACCAGGGAATTTTGTTTCTCAGTCCTTCAGGTGCCTTTTGGCAAACTCCAGGCGGGTTGCCGTGTGCCTTTTACTAAGGAGTGTCTTCCATCTGGTCACTCTACCATACAGGCCTGATTGGTGGATTGCTGCAGAGATGGTTGTATTTCTGAAAGGTTCTCCTCTCTCCACAGAGGAATGCTGGAGCTCTGACAGAGTGACCATCGGGTTCCTTGTCACCTCCCTGACTCAGGCCCTTCTCCCCAGATCGCTCAGTTCAGATGGGTGGCCAGCTCTAGAAAGAGTTCTGGTGAATATGAACTTCCATTTAAGGATTATGGAGGTCACTGTGCTCATTGGAACCTTCAAAGCAACAGAAATGTTTCTGTATCCTTCCCCAGATTTGTGCCTCAAGACAATCCTGTCTCAGTCTACAAACAATTTCTTTGACTTCATGCTTGCTTTGTGGGACCAAGCATGAAGTGCATCCTGTTTCCACTGATCATCTTTGGCTGTGGGCCCTTATATGTAAACAGGTGTGTGCCTTTCCAAATCATGTTCAATTAACTGAATTTACCTCAGGTGTACTTCAAGCTGTAGAAACAGGATGCACCTGAGCTCAAATTGAGCTTCATGGCAAAGGCTGTGAATACTTCAGTACATGGGATTTTTTTTTTTATATAATAATAAAAAAAAAAAAAAAATCACATTGTCATTATGGGGTATTGTGTGTAGAATTTTCAGAGAAAAATGAATTTCATCCATTTTGTGATGAGGCTGTAACATAATAAAATGGAAAAAGTGAAGCACTTAATACTTTCCAGATGCACTATATGCTGCCTTCAAATGTTGATGGCTAAAGATGAATAAATAAATAATGATACTGCTCGTTATAGCAAAATTACCATCATCTGCCATGGCAGACTATAAGTGAAGACATGAGGAGTGTTCATTTTTCATGACACAATAATTTACTTAATGGAAAGAAATGACCTTTTTAGTGTTTTGTACAGTGACATATTAAAATAACTTTACTAAATATTCCAAAGTTTTGCATTTTGTAGGTAACAAAATAAAAAGAGGAGTGCCTCCTTACTTTTGGGAACACAACTGTGCTCTCGCAGTTCGATGCTTTGTGTGTGATCTCCACCCAGACAGTTCATGCTTTAAGAGACTACGTACATGACCTCGCTCAGAAGTAACATAATGTGGATGTTGTGCCAGTTTATTGTGAGGGCTGTATGGCACAGTGGAAAAAAATGAAATGCTGTGAATACTTCCCAGATGCGTTCTGTGTGCATATATATATATATATATATACTCAACAAAAATATAAACGCAACACTTTTGGTTTTGTTTCCATTTTGTATGAGATGAACTCAAAGATCTAAAACTTTTTCCACATACACAATATCACCATTTCCCTCAAATATTGTTCGCAAACCAGTCGAAATCTGTGATAGTGAGCACTTCTCCTTTGCTGAGATAATCCATCCCACCTCACAGGTGTGCCATATCAAGATGCTGATTAGACACGATTAGTGCACAGGTGTGCCTTAGACTGCCCACAATAAAAGGCCACTCTGAAAGGTGCAGTTTTGTTTTATTGGGGGGGGATACCAGTCAGTATCTGGTGTGACCACCATTTGCCTCATGCAGTGCAACACATCTCCTTCGCATCATCCGTGAAGAGAACACCTCTCCAACGTGCCAAACACCAGCGAATGTGAGCATTTGCCCACTCAAGTCGGTTACGACGACGAACTGGAGTCAGGTCGAGACCCCGATGAGGACGACGACCATGCAGATGAGCTTCCCTGATACGGTTTCTGACAGTTTGTGCAGAAATTCTTTGGTTATGCAAACCGATTGTTCCAGCAGCTGTCCGAGTGGCTGGTCTCAGACGATCTTGGAGGTGAACATGCTGGATGTGGAGGTCCTGGGCTGGTGTGGTTACACGTGGTCTGTAGTTGTGAGGCTGGTTGGATGTACTGCCAGATTCTCTGAAACGCCTTTGGAGACGGCTTATGGTAATGAACATTCAATACAGGAGCAACAGCTCTGGTTGACATTCCTGCTGTCAGCATGCCAATTGCACGCTCACTCAAATCTTGCAACATCTGTGGCATTGTGCAGTATGATAAAACTGCACCTTTCAGAGTGGCCTTTTATTGTGGGCAGTCTAAGGCACACCTGTGCACTAATCATGGTGTCTAATCAGCATCTTGATATGGCACACCTGTGAGGTGGGATGGATTATCTCAGCAAAGGAGAAGTGCTCACTATCACAGATTTAGACTGGTTTGTGAACAATATTTGAGGGAAATGGTGATATTGTATATGTGGAAAAAGTTTTAGATCTTTGAGTTCATCTCATACAAAATGGGAGCAAAACCAAAAGTGTTGCGTTTATATTTTTGTTGAGTGTATATATATATGTGTGTGTGTGTGTCTGTGTGAGAAATAGTTGTAACAACTGTAGATTAATATAGAAGATCCTGTACTTTAACTCCCATGTTAAAAACACAGAACTTGACATTCAAATTATGGTAGTGGAACTAAAGTTTGAAAATAAATTAATTCATAAATAGCTGGTGGAAACTAAAGAACTCTGCTAATAAAAAAAATAATAAATTCAGAATATTGCAAACTGTAATGTAACACTTTATATGAATGCTGTAATGCAAATGCCCACTGCAACAAAACAAATGCTGGCCATAGAAGTATTTGTGCGTTTCCGTGCAAACACATAAGATCACTTAAAATAAAACAAACACAAACACACACACACCCCAAAAAACAAAAACAGTGAATACAAATTTCCATTTCACCACTCCATTTCTAAACATTAAATTGCACAAATACAAAACAGTACAAACATACATTGTCAAAAAAAAACAAAACAAAAAAAAAAACACCACAGAAGATATATATATATATATATATACACACACGTATATATATATATATACATATTATATATACACACACACATTTGAACATCCTTTATAGCTATGCTAAATTGAATATTTCTGCTAAACACTGCTGCACAAAATACTATTTTGATATTACAGTAATACTTTTCTCATTTTACAATGTACAAGTTTACAATGTCCACACAGTAAAATGCAAAGCAGAAGCCCAAAAGGCCACAAAGTGCATGTTTAGGATCAGCTGGATTATGAAAGCTACCAGCAGTGAACATTTCATCACTGCAAACCTCTGCGTAAGTGAGTCACTGGAACAAAAACACAAACCCTTGATTAGCAGGTTGTGGGTGATAATGAAACATCTTCACACTATGTTCAAGCAGCACCACTCCAATAGTTGCGACTTAGTACCGTTTGGATAGTCACACTCTTTCTGTGGTCTCAGGTAATCATGCAAGACTTCAACATTGTGAGTAAAAACTAGTCGCCAGTCTGTAGTTCATCCAACTTCAAAAAGATGACACAGCTGTCCAACTTCAGCTTTGAAAGGCGTTAACAGCAACTTTTGGGTTAGAAAGGAATAAACACCAAGCAGAACCCAGCATTCTTTATGAACACTAGCGTCTGCTGACAAAGAATCACAAACTCATCCCAGTGAGAAGTGGGTTTAATATTGTGCGCCACCTTCAGGAAGAAGGGCTGAACTGCAGAGCTCAGAGGGGAATGCCTAAAGTAGCGCAGAAACATGCCATTTCATCCTTCCAACATTCCAGTGCCCAATTTTGACCACCTTTTGGCTCACAAAAAAAAGTATTGTGTCAATTTTCAATTTTCATGGGTAGGAGTGGCGGCCAAGTAGTTAGTTCAAGACCACCCCTACCTGTTGTCCATGTAATGTGAAGTTGTGTGTCAGGCAGGGCATGCACCATTAAACTTTAGATCTGCTGTAGTGACCCTTAGGGAAAAGCCAAAAGATCTTTTTTTTTTTCTTTCTTTCTTTTTTTAAATTCTGGCAATTTTCGTGCTATATGACCAAGTTGGTTGGTCAGTGTGGTACGTTAAAGGACAAACAATGGATAGCTGAAAAGGTTCTTCTGAGATTCCTTAGAAGCATTGATTGTTACAACTAGCTAAATTCAGAAAACCTGATTCAAACAGTTCAGCTTTCTGTAAAAAGAAGACAATTCTGAAAACTTGCTTCTGATGAGAGTATGATTGAGAACCTGTTGGAAAATACCCTTTCATGATGAGGGTTGGGATCATTCCTAAACCGCATGCAGTGAGGAAGAACTAGCGCGTAGCTAAACTGGAGATGGGTTTATCCAAATTTCCAGTAAGAGGTCATTCATTTTGTACTAGAGAGAGTATAACAGTGGGACAGTAGTTGGAGTATTAATATATGGACCTCGGGTAATTCCTGGTCACGGTACCCATCCATGTCCTTAGACAAGACACTTCATTTACACTGTGCCAGTCCACCCAGCTGGAACTGCACGCCAACCTTGTTTTGGGAAATAACCTATGTAGGACTGGTGTCCTGTAGAATGAGATTTGTAGACTCTCAAGAAACAGCTTTATTCAGTCATTCTTGCTGTGTCAGAAGTTTTGCCCCTTAAATCTTGCCTCGTGGTTGATGGTACACCATACTGACCAATGACCAGCAGCTGAATGAATACCCTGCTAATGTATGTTTCAAATGCATCCACAGTACTGCACAAACATTTTAGATATCTTAATAACATACTGATTTTTTTTTATTAATCAGTAGGTTAACAAAAATATAATAATTTGAAAGGTCAAATGTGCTTTACCCCATTTCATTAATGACAGATCAATGATCAATCAATTATCTAAAGCTAAAAAAATGTGATCACTGGCACTTTTCTTTGAAATTGCAGGAGACCACTAAAAAATTATAATTTTTTAAAAAGGTGAAAAGTGATCAAATATTTTGCTTATTTATGTTATACATTTAATAACCTTTATTATTGTTTTTGTGCAAAATAATCTTTACAAATTTTGCACAATATTCCATATTTTAAAAATGTGATGCTTCAGGTGCCAGCTGCAAGGACACACTGTGAAAAGCCACTCTGTGGCGATTACAGTATCCATTAAGCTGCTGAAATCAAGGCTGATTTGAACAATTTATCATTTTTCTATCCCCATATAAGAATTTTACATTACGACCCAAAAAAAAAAAAGTGTGAGGGAACCTATAAATGCTCTTCTTCTAGCTGTCAGTCATTAAATCTGTACTGAGTGCAGGGTGCCAACAGGCAGAGAGATGATGAAGTAGTACCAAGTAGGACTTGCTGAAACACAAAACCCACTAATTTTTTTCCTGTAAAATTCAGCTATCTCCAAGCATTTCCCATCTACAGTATGATCTTATCAGACAAACAGATTTCTGTTCGACGCTCAAGGAGAACACAAACAAAAGCCTTTTTGTTTAAGGCCACCGACGTGTGCTTTGAATCCTTTCATTCAAAGGTACCTTCTAACAGGTGACCAGCCTTTTTTCTTCTCTCTCTCTCTGCTTCCATTTACATTAACGTGTCATCTCTGAACTTTAGCGCTCACTTTCGCTTTCAGAAGGGCTAATATAGTAACACAGGGCTTCTCCTTCCTGTGCCTCCATCCTTTTCTGGTCCACCACAGGATCATCAGTTTTCCTTTGGTCTTCCTTGCAGCATTTCAAAACAGCATCCTTGTCAGTCATCTGTAATTACATCCATCTCTCTCCCTCTCCAAGTAGAAAGCAGAAACGGCTGACGGTCTAACAGCCTAGCAGGTAGACCACCACTTCATATGTGAACATTGTGATGGCGGTATTGGGGATTTGTCTGAAAAGATGTGTGATTAGGCCACGGTACAACGCCCGATAGCCCTCCTCTTTGGGTACAGTCAGCAGTGTGTGGAAGAATGAGCGATACTTGCTGCCCTCCTCTCGTAGTCGTGTGCGGATCACTTCTGCAATGTGAGAGGAAACAACAGCATCATTAATACGCTTCTTATTCATTCATTATTCATTGGGTTAGACCAGTGGTGGGCACAGTTCAGCTCATCCAATAATAGATAATTATCGAAGCTAATGTTTTTGCTAGCGGATTAGCTTTTCAGATAAGTTTCAAAACCATCATTGGACCAATTATCTTCCGATAAATTTAGTTCCGATAACTTTCAGTCCGATAGCATTTTTTTTTTTTTTTTTCCTGGTAAAGTGAGCAAAGTTTAATGGTCAAAAACATTTGTAAACCCTAAAATCAAACATTTTAGTCCGTCTGTTGTGTATTTGTGGCAGACTGGCTCCCTATTGCTTACTGATGACAACATCATTAAGTGCAAGACGTGACTGGCCGGTCGACGCAGGGAGCATTGTGGGTAGTGTAGTTCAGGTTCACTTTGGACGTTACACTGTTACCGTCCGTCACAAAAACAAAACGGACTAATTTTAACATTATTTTATTTCTTTGTGGCTGATGGGATAATTTAATCGCCAAGACTCGGTGGGGGAGAGGAGCTCTCATGACACAGCTGTGTACAGAGGGACTTTCGTCACCGTTTAGACAATGTTTTGGATTTTTTTAAAAAAGGATGCTTCATTTCTTCAGATGAATCCCACTGAAACTAACAGGTAAGAATTTATGTTTAATAACATGTCTTTTACTCTGCCAATCAATGCATTAATGGACATATTTCGGTTATTTAAGCCGCAGGGTTCAAAACTGTGAAAAAAGCAGCAGCTTTTTAGTTTGTGTATATAATACTGAGAAACTGTGACTTCTAATACTGTGTTTTATTGCTTTTGAAAGATGATGACAGTGTTTGGGGTTTTATTTTTTTAATCCATCCATTTTTCGTGCGTTCTTATGCGTTTGTGATCCTTGAATTTATCCAGCAGCGAAAAGTGAAAGTGAAACTGGTTTATCTGAAGCTGACAGTGTAATCTGATGTAGCCGCGTCCGAATCAACAATAAAAGTTATCGGTTATCTGTAATTTACTGTCATAAAAGATAACTTTTCAGTTATTGGATTAATGGTTACTGAAGTGAACTTTTTGGTTAGCTGTGCCCACCACTGGGTTAGAATTTGCAGGAGAATATTGTGTTGCTTGTTACAGACCAATTTATGTCTCTAAAATTCAAATAAAAAGGTGAGATAAGATTAAGATAAAAATAACCTGTAACATGAGATTAACAACTGTAATCATTACTTGGTGCCACCAGACTTATAATTTAACTGCAGGTACTTTCTTCCTACCTGCCCCAGAATTACATTAAACAATTTCAACCAATATTCTAATGCAATTATATTTGTTCCGCAAATCTGATTGGTTAATCGTGTGAGATTTCCGACCGTAAAATAGCGCGTTGACAGTGGCAAAATATTCGACGTTTCACATTTGATGTATTACTCCGCGCCCTGACTGCGTTGCTACGTAGATGTCAATAATGGCATGCAAAGCTCTCCCTCACATTTCCTCCCTGCCTCACACTCAGCACAGGTTCACCACAGGGCTGTGTGCTGAGTCCACTCTATACACTCATGACTGTGTCCCCCATCATTCTACAAACACCATCAGGTTTGCAGATGACATGATGGTGATCTGACTCATCTAGAGGAGAGATGAAACTGCCTACAGGGAGGAGGTCCAGCACCTGTCAGAGTGGTGTCAGGCCAACAACCTGCTACTGAATACCACAAAGACAACGGAGGCCATCAGACTACAGAAGAAACCTCCTGCTGTCTCAACCGATCCAGGGCCATCCTCTCAGACCCCTCTCACCCAGCACATAACCTGTTCAGATACAAGTCAATCAGAGCTCGAACCTGCAGGATAACAAACTGCTTCTTTCCCTGGGCTATGACAACATTAAGCACTCGTGCAATAACTCTGATCACCATGTGCAATACCTGAAATCCTATGGGCTATACTCATAGTAATACAGTAGTGTTCAGAATAATAGTAGTGCTATGTGACTAAAAAGATTAATCCAGGTTTTGAGTATATTTCTTATTGTTACATGGGAAACAAGGTACCAGTAGATTCAGTAGATTCTCAGAAATCCAACAAGACCAAGCATTCATGATATGCACACTCTTAAGGCTATGAAATTGGGCTATTAGTAAAAAAAGTAGAAAAGGGGGTGTTCACAATAATAGTAGCATCTGCTGTTGACACTACAAACTCAAAACTATTATGTTCAAACTGCTTTTTTAGCAATCCTGTGAATCACTAAACTAGTGTTTAGTTGTATAACCACAGCTTTTCATGATTTCTTCACATCTGCAAGGCATTAATTTTGTTGGTTTGGAACCAAGATTTTGCTTGTTTACTAGTGTGCTTGGGGTTCATTGTCTTGTTGAAACACCCATTTCAAGGGCATGTCCTCTTCAGCATAAGGCAACATGACCTCTTCAAGTATTTTGACATATCCAAACTGATCCATGATACCTGGTATGCGATATATAGGCCCAACACCATAGTAGGAGAAACATGCCTATATCATGATGCTTGCACCACCATGCTTCACTGTCTTCACTTTGAACTGTGGCTTGAATTCAGAGTTTGGGGGTCGTCTCACAAACTGTCTGCGGCCCTTGGTCACAAAAAGAACAATTTTACTCTCATCAGTCCACAAAATATTCCTCCATTTCTCTTTAGGCCAGTTGATGTGTTCTTTGGCAAATTGTAACCTCTTCTGCATGTCTTTTATTTAACAGAGGGACTTTGCGGGGGATTCTTGCAAATAAATTAGCTTCACACAGGCATCTTCTAACTGTCACAGCACTTACAGGTAACTCCAGACTGTCTTTGATCATCCTGGAGCTGATCAGTGGGTGAGCCTTTGCCATTCTGGTTATTCTTCTATCCATTTTGATGGTTGTTTTCCGTTTTCTTCCACATGTCTGTTTTTTTGTCCATTTTAAAGCATTGGAGATCATTGTAGATGAGCAGCCTATAATTTTGTGCACCTGCGTATAAGTTATCCCCTCTCCAATCAACTTTTTAATCAAACTACGCAGTTCTTCTGAACAATGTCTTGAACGTCCCATTTTCTTCAGGCTTTCAAAGAGAAAAGCATGTTCAACAGGTGCTGGCTTTTTTTGACTAAGAGCCCAATTTCATAGCCTTAAGAGTGTGCATATCATGAATGCTTGGTCTTGTTGGATTTGTGAGAATCTACTGAATCTACTGATACCTTGTTTCCCATGTAACAATAAGAAATATACTCAAAACCTGGATTAATCTTTTTAGTCACATAACACTACTATTATTCTGAACATTACTGTATGTGCA
Organism: Thalassophryne amazonica; assembly: GCF_902500255.1. Classification (NCBI taxonomy): domain Eukaryota; kingdom Metazoa; phylum Chordata; class Actinopteri; order Batrachoidiformes; family Batrachoididae; genus Thalassophryne; species Thalassophryne amazonica. The sequence continues at coordinate 58,561,744 of NC_047114.1, read as the reverse complement.
ATCTAATTTTCTTTGTGGCTTATTCAGAATGTATATTTATTTATTTTAAATAGTTCATACATATCTTCACTTATTTATAATACATTTTTCACTTGGTCTGCTAAGTTAGCTATTTACAAGTCATGGGTGATTGCTTCTTTTTATATTTTCTTATTCTCAAACTCAGTTGTTGAGTGGCACCCTTAATCTTATTGTATATATACAATGACAAAGCTTCTATTCTATTCTAGGTGGCTGAGTACATGTGGTATTCAATGTTCTATTTTACAAATATTTACAACTGAATCATTAAAACTGTAATTACAATGGATTACAATAAATTATCATTAATTCGGACATGGGGGGAGCACACAATCAAATTAAAAAATGTCGTTTAAGCTTTTATCATTTCAATTACAACCCCTGGCAAAAATTATGGAATCACCGGCCTCGGAGGATGTTCATTCAGTTGTTTAATTTTGTAAAAAAAAAAAGCAGATCACAGACATGACAAAAAACTAAAGTCATTTCAAATGGCAACTATCTGGCATTAAGAAACACTATAAGAAATCAGGAAAAAAAAATTGTGGCAGTCAGTAACAGTTACTTTTTTAGACCAAGCAGAGGGAAAAAAATATGGAATCACTTAATTCTGAGGAATAAATTATAGAATCACCTTGTAAATTTTCATCCCCAAAACTAACACCTGCATCAAACCAGATCTACTCGTTAGTCTGCATCTAAAAAGGAGTGATCACACCTTGGAGAGCTGTTGCACCAAGTGGACTGACATGAATCATGGCTCCAACACGAGAGATGTCAATTGAAACAAAGGAGAGTATTATCAAACTCTTAAAAGAGGGCAAATCATCACGCAATGTTGCAAAGATGTTGGTTGTTCACAGTCAGCTGTGTCTAAACTCTGGACCAAATACAAACAACATGGGAAGGTTGTTAAAGGCAAACATACTGGTAGACCAAGGAAGACATCAAAGCGTCATGACAGAAAACTTAAAGCAATATGTCTCAAAAATCGAAAATGCACAACAAAACAAATGAGGAACGAATGGGAGGAAACTGGAGTCAACGTCTGTGACTGAACTGTAAGAAACCGCCTAAAGGAAATGGGATTTACATACAGAAAAGCTAAACGAAAGCCATCATTAACACCTAAACAGAAAAAAAACAAGGCTACAATGGGCTAAGGAAAAGCAATCGTGGACTGTGGATGACTGGATGAAAGTCATATTCAGTAATGAATCTCGAATCTGCATTGGGCAAGGTGATGATGCTGGAACTTTTGTTTGGTGCCGTTCCAATGAGATTTATAAAGATGACTGCCTGAAGAGAACATGTAAATTTCCACAGTCATTGATGATATGGGGCTGCATGTCAGGTAAAGGCACTGGGGAGATGGCTGTCATTACATCATCAATAAATGCACAAGTTTACATTGATATTTTGGACACTTTTCTTATCCCATCAATTGAAAGGATGTTTGGGGATGATGAAATCATTTTTCAAGATGATAATGCATCTTGCCACAGAGCAAAAACTGTGAAAACATTCCTTGCAAAAAGACACATAGGGTCAATGTCATGGCCTGCAAATAGTCCGGATCTTAATCCAATTAAAAATCTTTGGTGGAAGTTGAAGAAAATGGTCCATAACAAGGCTCCAACCTGCAAAGCTGATCTGGCAACAGCAATCAGAGAAAGTTGGAGCCAGATTGATGAAGAGTACTGTTTGTCACTTATTAAGCCCATGCCTCAGAGACTGCAAGCTGTTATAAAAGCCAGAGGTGGTGCAACAAAATATTAGTGATGTGTTGGAGCGTTCTTTTGTTTTTCATGATTCCATATTTTTTTCCCTCTGCTTGGTCTAAAAAAGTAACCGTTACTGACTGCCACAATTTTTTTTCCTGATTTCTTATAGCGTTTCTTAAGGCCAGAAAGTTGCCATTTGAAATGACTTTAGTTTTGTGTCATGTCTGTGATCTGCTTTTTTCTACAAAATTAAACAACTGAATGAACATCCTCCGAGGCCAGTGATTCCATAATTTTTGCCAGGGGTTGTACCATAGCACATTCTGAACGGCAGAGAAACCTACATAGAAGTGGATTTAAGTATTGGTGCTGCACAGGCATTTTCATAATTATGGACAAATTAAGGCATTGCTTTTCTAAAGTGTCGTTTGAGGGTTTTTTCCTCTAAATAAATAAAAAAAAAGCTCACAGAGATTTTTACTACTGTTGCCAAAGAGCTTGCTCACAGGGTGGGTACGGTCTACAACTTGTATATGGTACTTTGAGGTAATGTATGTTTTGATTTGACCCTGTACAAATAAAATTAAATGAACCAAAAACACAACATGGCTCACAACTCAATTTTGGTCAGTTTAGGCAAACGACAGCTTTATAATAGCTTCATAATAAAGAACAATAAAGGCAAAGTTAAACAGGTTTTAAAAAAATTACCATGGGGGTAGGCAATGGTGGTGGCACAAGTCTTGGAGGTAGCAGCTGCAAGCATCATGCCCACAAACTCTGAGGTGCCTTTAACAGACTCATCCTCTTCTTCCATGCTGGTGTGGGTCTTATTCTCGAGTAGTTTATGTTTGATGCGCTCATAGATGACGAAATGGATAACAGTCTCAGAGATCCCAGCGTATGATGCAGACATTCCCCTGTAAAAACCTCGCAAGCCATCCATCTGGTACACCCGCCGTATGCACTCTAAAGTATTCATGCGTCGCTCACCACGGTTTCTGTAAGTTGTTTTTTTTGGGGGGAGGGGGACAACAACAAGCCATCCTTAGATTTGACATTAAAAACAAGGACAACTGATTTCTTTTCAGCTTCAAGAATTCTGACATCATAGCGTTGCATTCCTCACCTGGCATCAAGCTGCAGACGGGTCTTGATTAGCCAGATGGGATTGGTAGCTGTAATGGCTGTGAACCCTGGGAAATTCAGGAATTTAGAGGTTCAGACAGGAGCAGAGACATTTGGAAAAACACAATCACTTCAACTAAGTCAAACTACAAATTCTGAAATGAGCAAGGACAGTGAGAAAACACTTTACAAAACAACACAATCAATTGCCTTCAGTGTTTATCTTACTGTGAAGCATTTGAGTCTGACACTCAGAATTGCTGTACAAATGAAAATGTATTTACAGGGTTTTTTATAATAGTGTTTGACACAAACAAAATTACACGCACTGATGTGCTATTCAAGTGGATACAAATTAAACAACTCGCATCCTAATGTTAACAGTGAACAATGCATCACTAAGATGCAAGTACTTTAACAAAATAAAAATAAAAAAAAACATAACCAGCAGAAAACAAGGTCAGGTAAATTCATTTTATGCTTTTGAAGACGCATATTTTTTATTATACAATGCTGTGAATCATTCCTTTCAAACGTAAGAGCATTTTATCAATTTATACAGGGAGTATGTGTCATTATATCCATTGCAGTGCTATCAGTTTTAAAGAGACATATAGAGCTTTAGTTTTCCTCATGGCACAACCAGTGGGCTAGACGTGACTACATGCAGGGAGTGAGTGACTCAATCACTCACTCACTCACTCGTGACATTTCACTTGTGAGTGAGTCAAGGTCAGTTGCACTAGCCTGATTGTCCCCAAACTTGGTATATGCATTGTGCATAGGGACCCCAAGAAACCTATTAATTTAAGGGTCAAAGGTCAAAGTCAATGGAGCATATTTTATAAAAATCTTGTGATCATAGTAACTTTCTTCCTAATTGCTTGATGTGTGTGAGGCATGGTGAACCCCATTTTACTGATTTTAGGGTCAAAATCACTGAACTTTACTTTGTAAAAGCCTTCTGCAGAATAGTGTCACTTGTCAATGGTAAGCTTATCAACGTTTGCCCAGGTCAGCATGGGTTAGTGCACACTATGCGCTTGTTAGTTATTTGTTAAGAAGCAGCTCTACTACCACCACAGCAGGTCTGATCCTACTTTTAACTTTGCTCAAAGCTTTGAATGCACATCTTCACACTCATTATATGATACAATTCAGCAAAGCAACAGTTAACATAAATGAGGAGGGATTAGGCACTACAGCAGCCGTTGTGCTACTACTACCACAATTACCGCAGCACAGAGAAACAGGATACTGTCTGGCTCTTCAATTATTCAAAATGACTGAAGTAGAACATCTTAAACATGAATTTGGCTTTAATATTTTTATTTTGAAACATGGCTCTATCTATAATGAGGCCCCAGGAAATGCATTATAATTTATGTGCTTAAATAAATAAATTGATTAATATTTAAACTGTCAGTATTTGGTGCATGTTTCAGTTTAAATTTGACCCTAAATATGCAGATGCCGTACAGCAACATAAAGCTTACTGTACATGTGAGTCAGTGACACAAAGTGATATACACTTTCATGATATAGATGTGATCAAAATAATTACTAAAACAAATATTTGTGCAAAGTAACTAAGACCAGTGCAAGTCTATGAAGAGACCTCAATAACATCTAGTTTATCAAAGCAACACAGTCCAACATGAAGCCAACTGTGTGAAGAAGAGAGGATGGCAAGTCTTTTGAAGAGAAGAACACAAAGAGGAGGCAGAAGAGGAAGAAGAAGAAAAAAAGAAGGAAGTAGCATCTATGGCATGTACTCACGAGGGAGGGGCAAAGCTCCTCCAGCTCCTCCCTGCTGCAGCTAGTAGCCTGCAGATATGGGGAGCACAGATGGCGGGGGTCGCCCACCCAATCACGTAGGGGTGAAAGCTTTACAGTAAAGGCCTAAAATAGACACAGGCTTTTCTGTACCACAGTCACACACAAGCAGCAGTCACATTCACCCCCCAAAACCCATCAACCACCCCCTCCCCCACCAAAAACAAAACAAAACCAAGCTTTTGAACACAAATAAAGGAGATGAAGAACTGACCTCCACGGTCTATCCCCAAAATTTAACCCAATCCAAACCCCAACAGCCCGCAAATCACTTTCATTCTGTGAATTAGTTCCTCTTACTTTGTCTTTATTCTTCCCTCTCTTTAATCTATTTATTAAAAATGTTGACTTGACAGAACTGCAACCCACCTCACCCATTCAGTGTAAGATGTTGAAGTGGCACATTCCACCAACTATATCATAATGTGAGGTTAAACACACTGTAATTCTAAATGCAAAAAATAATTTAAAAAAATTATATATATGTGTGTATATATATCATTCATACAAAGTACATCCAGAAAGTATTCACAGCGTTCCACTTTTTCCATATGTTACAGCCTTATTCAAAATTTCAAAATTCTACTCACAACACCCCATAATGACAACATGAATTTTTTTTATTTATTTAATAATAATAATTAAAAAAAAAATACATAAAATTCCACATACATATTTATTGATCCCAGAGGGAAATTCAAGATTTGATTGCATATTGATGAATGATATTGATGCACCTTTGGCAGCAATTATAGCACTCAAGTCTTCTTGAATATGATGCCACAAGCTTGATGCACCTATCTTTGGGCAGTTTGCCCATTCCTCTTTGCAGCACCTCTCAAGTTCCATCTGGTTGGATGGGGGGGGGGTCGGTGCACAGCTTTTTCAGATCTCTCTTGAGATGTTCAATCAGATTCAGGTCTGGGCTCTGGCTGAGCCACTCAAGGACATTCACAGAGTTGTCCTGAAGCCACTCCTTGGATATATTTTCTGTGTGTGCTTAGGGTCAATGTCTTAATGAAGGATGAACCATCACCCCAGTCTGAGGTCAAGAGCGCTCTAGAGCAGTTTTTCATCCAGGATATCTCTGTACATTGCTGCATTCATCTTTCCATCAATCCTAACTAGTCTCCCAGTTCCTGCCGCTGAAAAACATCCCCACAGCATGATGCTGCCATCACCATGCTTCACTGTAGGGATGGTGCCTGGTTTCCTCCAAACATGCTGCCTGGTGTTTACACCAAAGAGTTCAATCTTTGTCTCATCAGACCAGAGAATTTTGCTTCTTTTGGTCTGAGAGTCCTTCAGGTGCCTTTTGGCAAATTCCAGGTGGGCTGTCATGTGCCTTCTACTAAGGAGTGGCTTCCATCTGACCACTCTACCATACAGGAATGACTGGTGGATTGCTGCAGAGATGGTTGTCCTTCTGGAAGGTTCTCCTCTCTCCACAAAGGAATACTGAAGTTCTGACAGAGTGACCGTTGGGTTCTTGGTCACCTCCCTGACTGATGTCCTTCGCCTACAATTGCTCAGTTTAGACGTGTGGCAAGGTATACGAAAAGTCCTGGTGGATCCGAGCTTCTTCCATTTACGGATGATAGAGGCCACTGTGCTCATTGGGACCTTCAAAGCAGCAGAAATGTTTCTGCACCCTTCTCCAGATTTGTGTCAAGACAATCCTGTCAGACAATTCCTTTGACTTTAAGCTTGGTTTGTGCTATGACCCACACTGTCAGCTGTAGGACTTTCTATGTAGACAGGTGTGTGCCTTTCCAAAACATGTCCAATCAACTGAATTTACCCCAGGTGGACTCCAATTAAGATGTAGAAACATCTCAAGGATGATCCTTGGAAACAGGATGCACCTGAGTTCAATTTTGAGCTTCATGGCAAAGACTGTGAATACTTATGTACATGTGATTTCTTAGTGCTTTTATTTTTCATAAATTTGCAAAAATGTAAATCACATTGTCTTTATTGGCTATGTTGTGTAGAATTTGGGGGAAAAATTAATTTCATCCATTTTGAAATGAGGCTGTAACATAAAAAAAAAAAAAAAAAAACATAAAATGTGGAAAAAGTGGAGTGCTGTGAATACTTTCCAGATACACTGTATATATAAATTATAGCTGTTCTTCACAGCTTTATTGCCAGTATAAACAGGCTTTTAAGATATAATTTTTCTAAAGGAAGAACAAACCCAAACATTTACTGATGTGTGCATGTCAGAACAAGGTGGATAATGGTGTGAGGCAGGTGGAAATGCTAACCTTGTCAATCTCCATGATGGTCTAAATTGATGATGACAGTGATACGTGTAAGATGCAATTTTTCAGGAGATTAAGATGAAGTCTGATGACAAATGAATGGTTGACGACCAGCCTTAATACTTGTCTTGACCAAATTAAACTCTTTATAACATTAAGATGTCCCTCCACATGAAACAAATGCACACTGGGGCAGTCTGCATGATCCAAAAGAAAGAAAGATGATGTCCAAAAGCTCCTTAAGAAGGCAGCAGACAAGCTGTCCACAATGCCACTAAACTGTTGAGTGGGTTAATATATCCATTATGCTCAAGGTCCCAAAAGCCACAATATTATATTTGACCTTAAAGTAAGAGATGGTTCAGTCAAGCACTTGCCAGTGTTTGCATGTATCATTTGACATGGGTGATACTGACTTATGGAACCTGATAGCTACCTCGAAGACATGCTATACAGCCACCTGTTGCAGTCTTCCAGCAGTCATCATTGCAATCGCTTGCTTTCTCTGAACCAGCATTCGTCACGAGTCACGACATAATGAAAATTAATGATAATGCCAGTCATTGTGCATTTTATGTTGGACAACCTCAGGTTTCCACGCAGTTTACACGTTAAATCCTTTAACCATAATGCATATGCATGGCTGAGAAGACAATACCAAGTACCAGTATATCTACAGTTGCACTCAAAAGTTTGCATATGCTGGCAGAATTTTAGATTATTTATTTTTTTTGGCCATTTTTCAGATAATATGAATGATAACACAAAACACTCACTCACGGTTAGTGGTTGTGTAAAGCCATTGTCAAACAACTGTATTTACTGTTTTAAAATCATAATGACAATAGAACCCACCCAAATGACCCTGATCAAAAGTTTACATACTCCAGTCCTTAATACAATGTATTGCCCCCTTTAACATCAATGCCTGCTTGGAGTCTTTTGTGGTAGTTGTGGATGAGGCTCTTTATTTACTCTGATGGTAAAGTTGCCCATTCTTCTTGGCAAAAAGCATCCAGTTCCTTTAAATTCCTGTACTGTCTTGCATGAAGTGCACATTTGAGATCTCCCCAGAGTGGTTCAATGATATTGAGGTCAGGAAACTGAGATGCCTACTCCAGAACCCTCATTTTATTTTCCTGCAGCCAATGACAGGTCGACTTGGTCTTGTGTTCTGGATCGTTATGTTGAAACATCCAAACACGTCCCATGTGCAGCTTCCGGGCTGATGAGTGCAAATTTTCCTCCAGGATTTTCTGATAACTTGCTGCAGTCACGTTTCCTGTGCCTTTGTAGCTCACACCTCCCCAAAACATCAGCAATCCCCCTCTATGCTTCACAGTGGGAAGAGTGCACCTTTCATCATAGGCCCTATTGACTCCTCTCCAAGTGTAACGTTTATGGCTGTGGCCAAAAAGTTCAATTTTGTTCTCATCACTCAAAATGACTTTGTTCTCTGTGCTTTTGATGTATTTTAAGTGGGATATTTTGTGGCATTTGTGAAGTCAATGGTTTCTTCTGGTGACTCAACCATGCAGCTCATTTTTTTTTTCAAGTGCCTCGTTACTGTGCATCTTGAAACATCCATACCACTTTTTTTTCCCAGAGAACCCTGTATTTCAGCTGAAGATATTTGCAGATTTTCCTTTGTATCTCGAACAATTTTCTTGGCAGTTGTTGCAGAATTTTTTTGTTGGTATACCTGACCATGGTTTGGTTCCAACAGAATCCCTCATTTTCCACTTCTTAATAAGCATTTGAACACTGCTGATTGGCATTCTCAGTCCCTTGGATATCTTTTTATATCCCTTTCCTGTTTTATACAGTTCAATTACTTTTTCTTTGATAATTCTTTGCTTTCCCAATAACTCAGAAACCTGAAATGTCAGTGCGGCACTGGATGAAAGATGCAAGGGTCTGTCAGGAGCCCAGAAACTCACTGACCATTTATACACACACACTGATTACAAGAAAACAGATCATGGGTGAGGATGGTTACCTTTTGTAGCCGTTCAAACCCATTTGTGTCAACTTGTGTGCATGTCATCAGGCCAAAATCACCTGGGTATGTAAACTTTTGATCAGGGTCATTTGGATAGTTTCTGTTGTCATTATGAATTAGAAAGCGTAAACACGGTTGTTTGACAATAAATGGTTTCACACAACCATGAGTGAATTTTTTTTGTGTGTTCGTGTTATCATTCATATTCTCTGAAAAATGGCCAAAAAATAAAAGTTCTGCCAGGGTATGTAAACTTTTGAGCACAACTGTATGAGCAAAGATAATGTGCTGATAATCTCAATGCAGACCCTCCATACCAGCCAGCTAATGTGGTTTATGAGCTTTAAGAAAAAGTAAGTCCAAATGAAATAGCAGGACAAGTACAAGGAATCCCACAAATCATAGCAGGGATCCTGGAGAAGATACCACAGTGTGATTCTACAATTCATCTGCAACTGTCCAGATAAAGACAAGTAATCTGGTTTTCCTTGGACCCTTTCAAGCTAAATGGTTCCATATCAAAATAAGTACATACCTCAACTGGATCTCCAAATTTGAGGAAAATGGAAAATATGAACAACAACAACAAATCTGTTGAATAAAAATGACACCAGTACTTGTAGATCACAGGTTAAGCATGTCTTACATGTGTTTGTTGATCAATCATTAATTGTGGTAAAGACAAATCCAGACAATGACTATATAAATACAGAGAAATGTTTCAAGAAAAAGACAAAACAATATTGTCATAAGTAGGGCTGCACGATATTTTGACTGTTATATAGATGGTTATTTTAGCGATGTCTGGATGGACCACTTGTGTGCCTGGGTGGTTGCCAGCCAGGGCCCAAGGCAGTTTACCCGACGTCATGGATGCAGTGAAGCGTGGCACCAGCCACATGCTCCTGAAGTTGACTTAACTGTATGCAGATGTATTCTGCTACAAAATAAATGAATAAATAAACTAAAATTTAAAATAAAGAAAGAAAAGAATGACATCACCTGAATCATTCTAAAATGATTCAATTATTTCTAGTTGTGTTCTTCTTCTTTGTCTTTCGGCTGTTCCCGTGAGGGGTCGCCAGAGCAGATCAATCGTTTCCATCTCACCCTGTCCTCTGTATCTTCCTCTGTCACACCAACCACCTGCATGTCTTCTCTCAGCACATCCATGAACCTCCTCTTTGGTCTTCCTCTTCTCCTCCTGCCTGGTGGCTCCATCCTCAGCATCCTTCTCCCTATATACCCTGGGTCCCTCCTCTGCACATGTCCAAACCATCTCAATCTCACCTCTCTGACTTTGTCTCCAAACCGTCCCACCTGAGCTGTCCCTCTGATATGTTCATTCCTAATCTTGTCCATTCTTGTCACTCCCAAAGAGAATCTCAACATCTTCAGCTCTGCCAC